>NW_022279632.1:301227-602454 GCF_009193385.2 Nasonia vitripennis
TCGTGCTATTAGCGTATGGTGTTTCCCCAGGCTTGAGGAATGGATTGTTATTACCAATCGGTGATCCGCCCCTCCCCTTAGACTCTTGATAGTCTGGAGTGTTACTCTGCCTTCTGAATGGATTTTGCCTGGTCTGATAGTTCTGTGTACCGTCTAAATTAATTATCCACGGGTTTCTTGAAATCGAACTTTCCTACTATCAGCTGGCGTTGTCGGAGTGTACGAATTACTGGATTCAGCCATGTCTAAAATAACTTGTTCCAGCTGTTCTAGTTGTTGTCGTAAAGCTTCCTTCTCTTTGACGTCTGCGATGCGCATTCTAATCAGTTGTTCGTTTTGTTGCCTGAGGTACTCTTCGTTTCTCTGAGCATTGTTTGAGTACGTTACTTGCGTATTCGCTTGCCTTGTTCCTTGTGCTTGCGTTGTTATTGTGCTGGTACTTGTCGTTGCCGCTGTGCTGTTGCTAGTCGGCAACACACTTGTACCCGTTCGCGTTATGCTTGACAGTTGTGGATTATTAATCTGAGGTTCGAACTCATCTATGAATGTCGAATTTATGTCGAACACGTTTACTCTGCTTCCTCTGCGCTGTGCTATTATGCTATTCTTCAGCGACGTAGGTAACGTTTTATCTGTCTGTATTAATCTGTGGAGATCTGTGTCTCTTCTTGAACTAACTATAAATATTGGATCACTTGATTCTTGAAAATCTTCTGCAGTGTAGTCTCCGCGAAGTCGTCTAGCTAACCTACTTACATTTTCTAGCCTTGAATTACTCCGAATAAGATCTAGTTCGATTAATCTATTTTGTAATTCCAATGGCGACAGGGAAAGCGCCCAGTTTTCTATTTGTAAATCTAGTTCTTCTTGAAAAAGCGCCATCCTCTGAAAAATTCTTTTTGGTTTGCTATAACGAAAGGGTAAAGAGAGAAGAAAAAATAATTCACGCGGTTCTGACTCATTGCATTTCCAAAAAACAAGAGAAACAAGTGAGCGCTCGTCAGATGAGTAAGCTTTGTTCTCCTTAAATTTTATAAGCGTTTGTAAAAAAAATAATCAAGTCGAATTTATTTCCGCGTGTCGCTCTTAAACAATACCTCTGCCTCCAATATTTAATTAGTATTGTGAGGGTCTGATTAATAAAGAAAAGTTTGATTTCACCAGGAGGTAACAAATTGACAATAAGAGGAAAAGTAATTCAAACAGATGTAATCACTGAGTAAATAAATAAAATAATGTTTGAATTACTCGCGTTAGCTACGGGCAGCTGTATTTTTAAGAGTGTACTTTAAGCTTCGGAGACTATTGACAGTCTTACTCACTGTGCGTTATATAACGGTGCGCTAGAATTTAAATTCGTCAAGCAGGTAATATGTTTATATCTAGGGCCGTATACGTGTGGGACGCTTAGGAATACTCAGTGAGTATGTACCTCTATAGCGTGAGCGCGTGCCGTATAAAACCACCTATGTTACTGTAAGCGTTGTACTGTACGTCTGTATGCCTATATGTATCGTACGCAGCTATCCTATAGATCAGACTGTATGTACGCAACTATATACCTATGTGCATGTACAGTGCGCTGCTATACTATACTGACTACACTGCGCGCGTTAAATATTCGCTTCGACTTATGTGTCGTACTTATAGTAGTAACTGTATGGGACAAAAAAAAATAGAAGGAGAAGAACAAAAATAATTGTTTGTGAATTCGTATTTTCGGTTACTAACTACGACTAAACAAATTTTCTACGATACATTTGAAGTCTTATCAAAAAAAAAATTTTAGATAACACGAAAAGGAAAAAAAAAATTTTGAGGGTGACAAAAAAAACTCAATACGAATTCACGTACACAGAGATACGAACCGCCCACAACAACTGTTAAAGCGAATCGCAAAAACTCTTTCCGAAACTTATACGCTAAATGTAATAAGTCGTAATATAATATGACTTCGTCGAACGTCTACAACGCCGGAGACCGGTGTTGTTTATCTCGTGCGGCGAGCTCGCTCGACCGCGATGTCAACAAAGTCGCGCGTCGCTATGCTTAGCGTGTAACTTGCGTTCTCGCTCTAATATAAGCTTTTGTTCGCTGTATAGATTTTATTTCGGTGCGACTATTATTTTTCTTGCGATGCCGAAATTTGAAATCTTCTAAACAAATATTGTTAAATCCCAGACGTTGGGCGCCAATATAACGGTGTGCTGGATGCAGTTGTTCAGTTTCCAGCTCCGCTATAATCAAGGTCCGTAGACCTCGTTACTCTCGAGAAAGAGAGTCGTCGGGATAGCACCTAGTGCTGAATAGGTTCCGGCCAGGCCAGTTATGCTGCGATCTCGTACATATGCGAGACGCAAGCCCGCGGAGGCGGCTGGGTCGGTGATGGAGCGAGGTACAAGTGTACGCGTAGGAACACGCAAAATAACGACTATAGGGATTGTTGAGGGACTGTCACAGCGTTTATTGACAAACTATATACAGGGCTTGCATGCGAGCAAGCGAGGTCGCAGGTACGAGGGAGGATAAGGAGAGCCCTGGCGAGTGTAGCGTGAGAGAGAGAGAGAGAGCTGGCACTTACAGTTAGCCGGTATCGCCCTGATGTTCGCTGTCAGCAGTCGGAACCCCGTCGGTGCAGTTCCGGATGCTGTAGCGAGACGCAATGTCGTATACGCACGCACACTCATACACTTCAACTTTCACTCTCTTAACAGCTATCTCCCGAAAGTACTGAGCGCCTAGCGACGAGTCAGTTCAAAGGTCGGATCGTATCTGGCGGCACGCGTCGCAGTCGCGTGTCGCCGAATTTTCTCTCTCTCTCTCCCTCTCTCTCCGTCTCTCTCGCGTCGTCCAGCGGCTCTCCCCGCCTTGCCAGCGCTGGTACCTGTAACAGTGTGGATTTAGTACAAGTCTTTCTTCTCGCGGCATGCTGAGCTTATGACGTGCTAATATCGCCCGTCATATTATTTATTATTTAAATTTACTAAAAATGTACTAAAGTTTTACGTTATTTATTGTATATGTTGTACTCTTAACTTAATATTACTTATACTTCTTTTTTCGATAGATTATATTGCACGATTTGAGATTCTATATTTTGTATTGTCACTTAATTTTTTTTTTTATATCTATAGTTTAATAATTTAAAGTCATTGCACTTTAGTTTCACCATCTCCTTACCAACATTTGTCTTGCTGTCATAAATCTATCTGTTGTTGCATTTTTTTCTCTTATGTAAGACATCCTTTCTGTTGTGCTGAGCCTTGCTGGGCACGTAAGCACGTAAACATCTCATTATGCTGATTTGATGAATCACATTTACAGACTGATGTAAAAACTATATCATCTATTATTACTATATCTTTATAAGGCTATTAGTGCTTGAGTGAGGAGACTGAATTTATGAAAACCTGTTTACCTCTTATACCTCTAACAAAGTAGAAAAATGCCTTGTTAGATCCTAGATAGTTGATATCGCCATAAGTCATTCTGTGATCTTCTGTCCTGGTGCAGACGTCGCTTCCTTTTTCCTAGCTTTATTGCTGTTTTCTTCGGCCATTTCGTCGATCCTGGTGAAGACTTTCTATTGGTTTATATTTTTCAATGCTTGAGTCTTTTTTGACTTCCAATTCATTGGTTGTTGCTTTGACGAATTTTATGAATTTGATATTTGTTTTTTCATCTTTAGTTTTAAAGGTCCATTCATTTATTATTTCGGTCGTTAGATTGTCTAGACGGTATTTAATATTTGGGTATGCATTTATCATTTTGTTGTAATTGTAGTTGAAAATCCGTTGATGTTTGCGATTCTTGTATAATTTACATTTGCCCTTCGCGCAAATGTTAGTTCTGACATTTAATATTAATTTATTAGTCAGTACTGGGCCATCTCCGGATTCTTGTTTGGATCTCGATAAAAGCCATAATTTTAATTGCATGCAATCTATTGTTGTAATGGTGTCTACGTCATTCATTTTTCCTCAGCCAGTCTTGTATCTTTTTAATATTAATTTTTCTTCTTAGGTCTAAAGTTTTGAGTTCATTTGGCAATTTATTAAAGATGCAAATTGCTTTGATGTAGCTGTTTGTAGTACTCACAAATGTATTATATTTAGGTGGTATTACAAGTTTGTATCTTGTTTTACTTGTTGATTTAGTATACTGATCTTTGAAATTGTTGTAATTGTACCGTAGACTTTCATATGCAAATAACTCTTGTAGATTAAGTGGATTTATTTGAAAAGTATTTTTATTTATAATTTTTAAAATTCTTTTTTGAACTGTTTGCAGTAATTGTAAATTGTTTTGGTATGCGCCTCCCCATGTGAGTATTCCATAGCTTATTAAACTATGAAATAGTGCATAGTAAATTATTTTTAAAGTATTAGTATCCATAAATTTGGAAAATTTGCGACGCTGTGCCTCCCAACACAGGTGCGCAACACCTAGAGCCTCGCATGCTCTAGGATTTTTCTAAACGTAGGATTTGACCGCGATCATCACGTTTGGGAGAACGCTAGGGAGAGGGGAAAATGATCACACACAATGGTTAAGTTTTATTGCACATGTATTTCGCCCAGCCCTTCCCTACAACACGGTGGCTGTAGTGCCTCCCGCGCACAGTTTAGCCACGCAGGGCTTACGCTGGGACGCTCAAACACGAGCCACGCTCGTGCAGCAGACGGCGGGCCACAGGCCCAGGTCCAGTCCGCTGACGGCTGTCTCTCTCTCTCTCTCTCTCTCTCTCTCTCTCTCTCTCTCTCTTTCTCTCTCGCGCGCGGGCTATGCCTCCCGCTTGTGGCAAGCCCGACCTGCTGCAGCCGCGCAGCTATAGGGTTTTCTCTTGCGCTGTCTCTATCTCACGCACACGCGTCTCCTCGCACTGTTCTCTCTCTCTCTCTCTCTCTCTCTCTCTCTCTCTCTCTCTCTCTCTCTCTCTCTCGCGTGCGCTGGCCAGACGCCTCGCGTAGAAGACGTCTTGGTGTGCGCCCGCACTGCACACCAACACCCTGGTTTCTCGAGTTCTCTCTCTCTCTAGTGTGCCCGCACCACACTCGTCTCACTCTCGGATCTCTCTCTCTCTCTCTCTCTCTCTCTCTCTCTCTCTCTCTCTCTCTCTCTCTCTCTCTATCTCTTTCTCTCTCTCTCTCTCTAATACTTTCTTACTCGCTCTCTCCCTGGTGGACGTCCGTCGGTGCTCCCGCCGGCGCCTCCCTGATTCTCGTGGACCTGGTGACGGCTAGTTTCCTCGGCTCTCCCACGCCAAGGCTGCTGGTTGCTCTGGTCCTCCGGACAATGATGGCGGACTGGCTAGCTTCCTTCCTCTCGTGCGGATGGTTACTGGCTCGTTCGGGTGTCGGCACTTGCTCGTGCCAACGCGCTGCACCTATGACTCTCTCACACTCTCGCACACTCGCACAACCTCGGGAGACTCTCCCGATTCTCCTCGTAACAGAGGAGGCTACGTATCTCTCTCGCACGTCGACGTACTCCGTCGACAGTCGTGAGAGAACTCCCCGATTTCCCGCTCGTTCTCGCGCTCACTCTCCACTCGCGCTCGTCGGGCCCGCGCATCTTCCTCGCGCCTGATTGGCTGGCAGTCCGCGCGGATAGCGAGTCGCACATCGGCGCCCACTAATTGGCTCGCGACATGCGGAGGACCAATCAGCGCGCGCGCCGTCGAGGCTCACTCTCGCGCCAACGATGCTCACTCTCGCGCTAACGTGGACGGTTAGCCGGCCCGTTCCTCGAACTCGAGGTCAGGCTGGCACCGACAACAACAATCCAACTCGCTTGTTTCTTCCGCGCACTCAGAGCTTGGCTGCATCGAACGAGATTCCTCGTATCGACGCGGCTGCGACGTTTGCAACGTCGCAATTTTACTAAAAATAAAGATCAAATATCTAGTCTTATTTATTAGATATTCAATGTGTTTGTCCCATCTCATGTTTGCATCGAAGATTAAAGCCAAATATTTTGTTTCATTAACTCTTATTCCTTTCTTTCTTTGTTTTTTTCTTCCTTTTCTCGGTTTGGTGTAGTCAGATGACATGTGGCCGAAGTTGTGTGTCTTTCCAGTCTGTGCGTGAGCTTGAATCTGTGAGGACGTTTCTTAATTAATATACGATACTTTATTTAAATTGTCTTTTCTTTATACTGCATACACGTTTCCAACTCAAGGTCGTTTTGTTGAATTAATTACTTAATTAATTCATTGCAGAGTTCACTTACACACCAGCAGCCCCACCTGCGCGGTGTCTGCAAGCAACAGAGCACGCAGGCAGACTTATACTAGATGTATAAGCACACATTGACAATTCAAAATTTCCGTGCTTACGGAGAGCGATCACGTTACCTGCGCACCTGTACGAAGCCCGTTTTTCAACTGTTGGCTTCTCGTATGTGCTGCCGTTGCTTGTCTGGGTTGAAGATACTTTAACGGACTTCAATTTTATACATATATTTAAAACACAGACGTCTTCTAGACTGCGTCGTGTTCGTGGCTGGTCTGCCGTGAGACGGGAGTGCAGCAATTGCGATTCTCCCTCCGTTCATATGTACGCGGTCGCGGAGATACAGCATGCGGCTGAATTTAAAATAGCGTCGTTTAAAGCGGCGGGTCACGTCATATAGACGGTTTAACATCTTGGCGCTGCGGTGCTATCGGACAGGTCTCGATGTCGCGTGAAATCGATAATATTTCAACAGCTTTATCTGGAGATGACCTCGAGGCTGTGTATTTTGTAGCAAGATTTTTTGTCATGAACCTCCTTGTCATCGCAAGCAAGGTTTTGTTAATGCAAAAATTCTTGTACCGAGCCATTTACTTGGGACTATATCTATTTGTCGTGTTTTACCCTGCATGCCTCTTTTAATTAAGTGCATGACACTAAAGCTTCAAAGCTCAATCTCATCATCACTTTGTTCATCCTCAGCAGAGCTCATTGTAGATGTCAGTACAATTGACACTTCACTAACTCTAAAAATCACAAAACACAAAACAAGTAAGAACTTTCTCAAAGGTTTTGTTCAACTTTATGTATACAAAAAGTAGTTTCGCATAAATCTATTTTGACTGTATAAGTTAATTAATTATATAAAGTATCTCAAATTTATGAGATAAAACTTATGGTTTCAAGAAAAAATTTTGTTTAATTACAATTACAATAGGTAACTTGTTGTTCACTGAGCATCACTGAGCAGACTATAAACTATAGCTGTCTAATGTATGCTATGATTAGGTTAGGTTGAGGTTAATTTTGGAGGAAATTTCAAATCTGTTATCAATTTAAATGCATACATACCTTTTATGAGCAAGGAAACTGCATTGGCAGGACAAATAATTCAATGTAAAAAAGGAATTACGAAAAACTTTTTATCTTCAAGCTGAAAAACTCATTTTAAATTAAATCAATTTCTTGGCAACTTTTTGAGTTTTGAATTGGAGAGACACGAATTTCTGAGAATAATTTTTTAACTTCCTAGATGTTTTGTTTATTAAATGAAGAAATCACTGGAAATTTGTTCAAATACTTCTAATATTTAATATCCATTGAATACTCGACTTTTTGAAATTCAATTATGTCTGCGACGTTTCCATCCTGAGTTAAGAAAGTGCTATTAGGATCATTAATTGAAAAAATCATTTCTTTATAACTGATCTTGATAATTTTCTGCTTCGTTTTAACTAAAATTTTAATTTCTTTAGGTACACTTGTCACTTGTTCAAAATACTTTTCTTATTCAAACAATTTTTTGCTGTACTATGCAACCAAGTTTAGAGGGGATCTCATTAAACTTTTCATGTTTCCAAGATATGATTCTAATGGTACTTCCCATTCTCCTTTATAGGTCTCATTTTCCTCAGGAATTCATCTGAAATATCTTTCTGTATTTCTACTGATCTACGTTGGACTTTTTCTTTCATTGTAGCACTTAATCTGCTTTTGTGGTTCGACGATGATCCAAGCAAGTATTCTAAAATACGTTGCATGACTCCAAGATATAAGAGATGCAACACAAACTGATGGAGTATATCTATTTTAGGTTCTATCAAAGTTAAGATTGAAGCACTCGTAAGATAATCTGCATCTAAGAATGCACGAAAGTCTTGATCTGTTTCCTTTTCGGCATCACATTGTAAAAACACTGTAACAAAATTTTTCTTCTCACAAAACACATCTTTTACATCCTCTAAATGCATTATGTCCTTTATAAGCTACAAATCATTGAAAATAGGCAAAAAATGCAACAATTGCTTAAAAACTCAACTTTGACCAGCTAGAACTCGAAGCCAAATGAAGGAATCGCGCTGAAAGTTTTGTTGGAAGTCAGGTACAACATATAGAACATATATATTCAGTTAAGGCAAAAATTAAAATTTTCATATCTTCGATTTCACAGAAATATATAATATACCCCGATAACATGATGTCGGCCGAATAACGGCACCGAGACTGCTCGGAATGGGCCACGCGTGACGACCAGGTACCCCTGCTCCATGACCCGCAAATGACGGCATTGTACTCAGCACAATGCTGGCACGCGGTGCAAGCATCATGCCAGCACTTAAATTAAGAAAAAACAAAAAAATTAAAACCCTAACGGGGATCAAACCCTGAACCTTTCAGTTAGCAGGCTGGCACTTTACCACTCGACCACGAACACTTGTTACAACTCATAGCTAATTGTGTCCTTATGTACAGCGAGCAGCTGTCGATGTTAATAAAGTTGCAAGTTATTGTAATAAACAATCATCAAAATTATTATTAACGCGTTTAACAACATTGATATTCGCCGCTTATTTCGTGTAAGGCGCGAAACTGGCAGGCTGCTATAAATTCGGTAGTCATGAAAGAGTAGTCATAATAATATAATTAATAAAAATTGGCAAGGAACAAAGTCCGGTGGATAAATAATAGCCCAAATTAACAAAATCAACAGCCTTAAAATATAATACATTGAAAAGCCTTATTTCGTGAATTGTGCGGCTGAAAATTTTCTAAGTTTCGCAGCCAACAAAGCCGGCATTCTACGGGAATTTCGTTCCGACAGAATGCTGTCATGGCGAGCAGCACTCCCAGCAGGCATTCTGCTAGCACTCTGATAGCGCTAAATGTTAATAAATTTTGAACATGAGTCGAAGGCACAATGCCGTCATGTAGCTCCTCAAAATGTCGTCATAATGCTGCCATGAGTGCCAACACGGCGTGACCGCAAAATGCCGACATTTTGCCTTCGTTCGTGCCGGTGTCATACAGCCGGCACTCATGGCCGTCATTCTGACAAAGTTATGTGCCGTCGCAATGTGAGCACGCGTGCTGGCACGCTGTGCCGCCAAAATGTCAACATTATGACTTCCCGAATGGCAGGAAAAAAAAATTGTTGAAAATTCCAACGAAAGATCATGTCTTAAAAGACGTCACAATGACGCCATTTGTAGCAGGTACGCGTGACCCCAAAATACCCGGAACGCGATGTTATCGGGGATATATATACACACACACACATATATTTTGCAATCACGACTGCATAAAAGCTATTATTTTCATTATTTACCAGTGTATTGTAAGGCACGCATTTACTGCTGTGCATTTAATGATAAGATATTATGCGATTAAAAAAAATTAATAAATGATAAAGAGCAGTCGTTGGCGAACCGTTTCTCAATCACAACAGTGTACATTGGCCAAAGTCGTTGGCGCATCGTTGACAAACAGGCTAACTTGGTTGGGCTATATTCTACTAGGGTTATAACAATTTAAATACTAAAATTGACCAAATTCAATTTTTTACCTTTTTCTACATATGTATTTCTTTCATACTCTTAATTTTATTTACTATCTTAACTACTTGTATACATTTCTAACTTAATCTTAATCATCATATTTTTCTCGTTTTACATTTCTTGGATATACATAATATCATTATAATACCAAATTACATTTTATTTCAAACTATTGTACTAAATTATATAAGGCTATTTTTGAATTAACTTTAACACTAAACTAAGTTCTGACTTAGATTCATGCTTTAAAGCATATCGTAGTACATTACTTAACTTTACATTCCGAAACATCTTTACATTTAGTGAATGAAGCTTTGGCTTATTTTGAATTAATTTTCTTATTTTCTTATATTTCTTAATTATTAAACTAGTTTAAACTTGGTTCGCGCGCTCGGTTCGCGCGCTTGAAGGTTAACAAAGATGACGGCCAGAAAGTCACCAAAATACACAGGGCTGTTGTTAGGGTAGTAATAAATTTACCGAACTAATAAAGTAATGTTGTACGATTATGCGGATGATAGCTTACTCTCCCATACGGGCGAGATCAGTACTTCGCACTGATTGCCGCGGCGAAGCTGTTTGCGTGATGATAAAACACCAAGAAAAATTAAATTATTAACGAGAACGACTTACTTGTGTTTGTTAACGGGGATGATCCAAAGGTTGACGATCAAAACTCTCAAATCAAGTAATCTCTTAGACTCAATTATTTCAGAAAATTCCTTTATTTGTTCCTGGAGACTTCAAATAATTTTCAAATGCAATGAGACAAAATTTCGGTAAATTATGATCAAGACGGAATCACAATTAAGACTAAACTCCAAATTAAAGACTGAGAAATATAACTATAAAATTGAACTCTTGAATAGCGTCCTCACTCTTGGATCGCACACACAGGAATGAAAAATCGGGGGAGGCGAAGCTTGAAGAAAGCGTCATGGCTTTCTCCCACGCAGGGTCTTTACTTCTCCTTCGCACTTCAGTTTAGCCGCGCTCTCTTTCTTACTCATTAGGCCTTATGGGCCTAAGTACGGTCAACGGCTAAACTGCAGCGTCGACTGTGCACGCGCGCTTTCAGCCGAGGGAGGAGAAGTTTGTTTTGGTTTAGGGTTACTTCTTGCGCTCGTTAAGCGTCGAAGTTTCTGGATTTTTCCTGCTGTGTTTGTTTCATTTAATTTAATGTTTCTGAATATTCATCCAGTAACTTCGTCACTTAACAGCTCTTATGGAGCTTCAATTAAAAATGTAGAAATATAAACTTTTACACGATAAAAATTCTTGTCAGTGTCCTTACACACTCCGTGTGAATAGAGTGAGGCTACACCGTCGTCGAGAAACACGATAGAAGGCCAGAACGTTATAAATTCTGGCATGATTAACATGTTTGGTGCTCCGTAAAAGTTCCAGAAAAAATTGAGCTATATTCATTAGTTTTACAAACGAGTTCTGTGAAATCTAAGCCTTATCTGGTCACAGGTATATTGTTACTAAAATGAAAACGATAAAAATGACGTAGAAGTGGTAGTTGAAAAATGGACTGTTCGTACTCTTGCTCAGATACTCAAAATAAATTTTTTTAAAGTCAATTTGTGGTAAAAATTGTTCCTTTGCTGAGTACTGAGTAAAAACTCAATGACAGAGTTTCTGCATTTTGGAATTACAGTCCTTGAGAAACGAATTAGTGCAGAAAACCCTTTTTTTAGTAAATTTTCTGTATTCAGTACAAACATACATTTTGCCCTAGTTGATAGTCAACTCTACAAGTTAATTTAATGAGTTCACATACAATTTACAATAATTGTTATTCAAAAATTTACTGAAAATACTGAACTCCCATATACCACAATGTAAAACAGAGACTGTTGACGTCATGTTTCTTAATTCCCGAAGCTGACGCTAGTATCGCATTGCAACTTTAAACTCCCAATAATAAGTTTTGGACAACATTTATTCCGTTTACTTTTATTCTTATTCTTTTTACGTGACATTTCTATTGTATTAAAATATTGATTTCTTTTTTTTTTTTAATTTCCTAGATTATTAAAATCAAATTTGAATTGTTATCGCGTTGATTCATTTCATTTTCTATGTTAATACCTTTTTGATTTTACAATTATCTTTCAAATGACTAATATCCTCTTTTTTATAAAACTTTTCATTTACTATAGTTTCATTTCTTGATATTTTATCTAAATTACTTACTATACTTATTTTACTTTAAACTTCACAAACTTGTATTTCTACTTTATTTATAAAATATGCTTTCAGTTCTTTTAATCTTTTCTGCTCAAATTTTAATTCATTATTTATCTTTTTTACATTAACTATTGCTTTCACTAAATTATACACTAAATTATCACTAATACAATGATTTTTTTACATTCTTTCTCAATCTAGGTTTTAACCCTTCCATAATATAATCTATTAATTTTTGTTTAATTAAATCTGCGATATCTTCACTTAATCTAAATATACAGGCTATTTTTAAATTATTCTTTAATTGTAAAATTCACTGTGAGCATTTTTGAATATTACTATAACTATAATGACTTTTATCAAAATATATTTTACATACTCTATTAAAATAAACTATTATCAAATGCTACTAATTCTTTTACTATCCCTTAAATTTGTTAATTATCACTTTCAATATAATTTTTTCTAACTCTGTTTGATGAACAATATCTGATAATTTAATACACTGTTTGACAATACTTTCAATTTAATTTACTGTGTCTAATATTGGAAAATCATATACAAACTGATCCAAAACCTTTAATTCATAATAATTAATACTAGCAAAAAACGCTTGCTTCGTTCGCGATTTACAGATTAATTGTGATGATATTGAATTATTTGACATGTCATTATTAAATATACTGTTAAATATTAGATGTACACTTGATGGTAGTTAATTCTTGTGAAACATTTTTGAAATGCTTCAATCAGATTGCTAGATTGATAAATTTTAACCAATCAAAAGCATAAGAATTAATTACCGTCGAGTATAAATGAATATATTCAATACAGCCAACATTTTATAAAAGTAGTTATAGCTACCAATATACAGGACCGGCTTTAAATTTATAGAATAAAATAGAAATAAATTTTAATTATTAAAAAATGTTTTTAAACTCTTTGTAATTATTTGATGACTTAATTAATTATATTAACAAAATCTAACAATAAAATAAAATTAATTAAACATTTTTTTTATTTAAATTTATAATATAATGTAAAATGTGAGATTATAACAATCATAAAATTGATATTCTGTACTAAAATGTAATACATAATACGATATTTACTTTTATATTAAATGATAATGATATCTTAAATCCCTAACAAAAATGAAAAATGAAAACAAGTGAAAAAAACGTTATAAACTGCAGATGATAGCAGAAAAATGTCGGAATTGAGACACAGATAACAGTAATCTTTTGTTGTCTTCAGTTTTATTTAGATTGCTAGATTTTTCAGTTGGATTTATTTTTTTTTTTTCAGGTGTAAAATTTTACAATTCAGAAAACAAATTAAAAAATGAATACCACAGATAATAACTATTGATAAGTAAAGACAATAGTTTTTTTATAGTGCATAACAGTTTTCTTTGTTATATAATTGCTGTCTTCTACGTTCACTAGTTTGTTCCCAATCAAAACAGCTATCTTTGGATTTCTACACATTTTTCTCAACTTTTTTAAAAACACGCCTTTAATAAAATCAAAAAATATTTACTTTTAAAAAAGTAAAAGGTTAGGCGAGTTTAATATTTTCCGCAAAGAAATAACAGATAAAAAAGAACTGAGATCAACCAAAGTCAAGTTTATTATATTTAATCATAATCAAGCAACAACATTTTATTTTGGTCACTAAAGGGCTTACTTATCTTAAAGTTAAATTATATACTGATCAATTAGGAACAACTCTCAAGATACTTACTACGTAACTTGCTATGCCCTTTTTATTGTACTTATGGTCTTTGTATCACGTTCTAATACATAAAAAGAAAATTTTATTTTACCAGAAAAGAAAATGAAATGGGCTTGGCAAGTTACGTAGTAAGTATCTTGAAAGTTGTTTCTAATTAATCATTATGTAACTTGACTTTAAGTTAAGTAAGCCCTTGATTAAACAAAACAATTTTTTTGCGATATTATTATTAAATATTAAAGCTCTTCAGAGCAAGTGTAGCTTTGGCTCATGTACTTGAAATATGGAAAACGGCCAAGGTTGTGTTTATTCTTAAGACAGGGAAGTCAAGTCACACCATCGTCAAGGATTATAGACCTATAAGTCTTAACTCCTTTCTGTTTAAGACACTAGAAATATTGGTGGATAGATTTATTCAAGACGATATCCTAACCGTGCTTCCTCTTCACCCTAACCAGCATGCGTACAGTTGTCAAAGAGGCAGGACTACCTGGGATGCCTGGACCATTAATAAAATGGCTTCAGAGCATGCTTACACGCAGGACTGTGATCAACGGTCTCCGGTAAAGTCAGTAAGGGATGCGCGCAGGATGGGGTGGTGTCGCCCACCATTTGGTGCCTGGTGGCAAATGGGCTACTGGAAGCGCTGAATGGGTGGGGCTGCTATACTCAAGCCTATGCGGACGATTTCCTGATACTGATAAAAGGAAGTGAAATTGGTGCAGCCATGGACGCCATGCAGCTTGCATTAAGAAAAGTGGAGAGATATGGTGCTGCTCGACGGGACTTTCGGTTAACCCGGATAAAGTCGAAATGGTGATCTTCTCCCGCAAGTACAAGTTAGATACCTACAGAGCGCCCAAACTCTCTGGAGTCGCCCTACAGGTAAAGGACTCAGCTAAGTACCTCGGCATTGTTCTGGATAAAAAGTTAACCTGGGAGAAGCATCTCACGGCCCAGTGCGATAAATTCCTGGTGGCTCTCTGAACATGTCGCAGGGCATTTGGCAGTACATGGGGACTAAGTCCCCGGATTATACTGTGGCTATACAGGGCCGTCCTGGTACCTCGTCTGTCCGACACCGCGTTGGTCTGGTGGCCAAGGGCGGAGCTGGCGGGTGCTAGGGCAGCGCTAGAGAAACTCAGGGGACAGGTGCTAAGGGGGGCGACAGGGGCCTATAGGACCACGCCTACCAAGGCACTTGGAATCCTCGTGAAGGTGGAACCACTCCATCTTACTATCATTGGGATGGCTGCTAAGGCAGCGCACAGACTCAATGCGTACGGACAATGGACACAAGGTACGAGGCACACCAAGCTCCCGGGTGGGGTGGATCTCTTGCCGGAATTTTCCATCAAAACTGATATGATGATCCCACGCTACTTCTTTGGAAAAAGATACGGGGTCGTGATACCGACAAGAGAAGAATGGAAGGCCCGCAGGGACAGTCTACCAGGAACTGGGGACGTCTGGTACACAGATGGCTCTAGGGCAGAGACTGGCACTGGTTCGGGGTACTACTGCCAAACTACTACTGTACGGGCCAAAGGGATGGAAGGGGAACATTCTTTTCCCTGGGGCGGTATGCTACGGTCTTCCAGATCGAGATATACGCTATACTGACCTGCGCTCAGAGGAACATTGAACTCGGCGCAAGGGATAGATTTATCACCATTTGCTCAGACAGTCAGGCGGCACTTACAGTTAGAGCACTTATAGCTCATAGGACGACCTCCAGACTGGTCTGGGAATGCAAAGTGGTTGTAAATCAGCTGACCGCTCACAACTACAAGGTCAGGCTGCTCTGGGTCCTAGGGCACACCGGGATCAGGGGTAACGAAATAGTAGATAGACTTGCAGCTTTGGGAGTTAAACTCCCTCCAATCGGGCCGGAGCCCTATACAGGTACCGCAAGGTGCCTGCTAACGGGCGAAATCCGGGGCTGGGTTGAGAGGGAGCATACTAAGGAATGGCAAGGAACTCAAGGATGCAGACAAGCCAAAGCGGTAATGGGACAGGACACCAATGTCGGCTGGACCAAGTGCATCGCAAGTGGCAGCAGAAATAACTCCCGACTCCTGACACAGATAGTGACCGGGCACATCCGCTTAAGGTACCACGGTCTGAAGATGGGGAAGGAGGCTACGGGTATATGTAGATGGTGCGAGGGGGCGGAAGAAACGCCTACCCATGTACTGACTGTTTGCCCAAAATTTGCGCAGCTCAGACATCAGTGCTTGGGGGAGCTTTTCCCCACGTATGAAGAGATTAGGGCACTCGACGCGGGAGCCATATTGACCTTCTGGAGAAGGGCAGGTTTACCTGCGTAGGGGATGCCATGACGAAGGGTGGTACAATGTGTTTACAGCCTAAGTGCCAGGGATCTTGGTGGTCCTCCTTCATAGTATTAATAATAATAATTATTATTGTTATTAAATATAATAAACTGGACTTTGGTTGATTGATCTCAGTTCTTTTTTTATCTGTTATTTCGTTGCGGAACATATCAAACTCGCCGACCCTTTTACTTTTTTAAAAGTTAATTTTTTGAGATTTCAGTCCTTTTTAGTAATTTTTTTTAAGTATTTCATATTTTTTCACAAAATAAAATATAAGCTTCTTTAGCACCTTTCAACCATAGTTTTTTTTGTAACATTTTTATCACTTACATGATATCACTGATTGTTCAGATACACTACCCTCCAATGATTTCTACACCTAGACACCAAAACCAAGTGCAAACTACCTAGACCTCGTCACCGGCCACCCTGTACACTCAGACGCCGTCCTCTATGATGTATGTATCTAGAAATAAAAAACCACGGAGCGCACCACCTAGATTATGTCATCGGCTACCCTGCACACTTAGACGCCGTCCCCGAATGATGTATTTACCTAGCCATAAAAAGCGCGGCAGCATCCCTTTTATGTAAATCGAATCTGCAGATAACATTTTGTGATTTTATATTCACAAACAAATAACTTTAAAAAAAATGTTATATCTGCACAAATATTTAATCGCAGCATCCCTCTATCTAGACCAAATTTACTGATTACAAAATTACGGAGCGCACCACATAGACCTTGTCATCGGCCACCCCGTACACCTAGACACCGCCCTCGAATTATTTCTACACATAGACACTTAAAACTATATGTGAGCGAACATGCAGAAAACTGATGAGAAAGCAATATTATCTGTGTATAGCTGTGCGGAAAACTTTATGGTTCTAACACTTGTTGCGGCTAACTTAACGGGCCTAACTTTATTTGATTTGATTTAAGCATTTTGTGAATGACGCACTCGTGTATTATATCAAAGGTAGTTTTCATCAATATTTTTGTTAAATATCTTAGTTAGGCATAATAAAACACGATATAAGTCATAATATATAGAAGACAATAAAGAATGCAAACCTCAATATAGAAGTAAATAGTAGCGCGGGCACCGCTGCTTCGTCTGCTTCTCAAACTCGCCTTCGTGGTGCTACCGCGCTACTTGATAATAGAATATAATTAACGAAATCCGGTACCATCCGCAGTAAACTAAAAAAAAACTAATAATACCTGTAAATAACTATTGACTTTGTCTCAATTCCGACATTTTTCTGCTGAACATTTCTGTTTTGTTCAGTTATCTTCTGTATCAGTCTGAAATCTTCAGATGGAAACTGTTATGTGCAGAATTTTTGTTCCACTAAGGATCAATATAAGTATGGAAAATTATGTTTTATAAAATTATTTTATATAAAATGATATTTTATATCCTCATATAAAGATAAATTATTTGCAGCATCCCTTTTATGTAAATCGAATCTGCAGATAACATTTTGTGATATGCATGAATACATAAATCGTCATTTTATATTCACAAACAAATAACTTTAAAAAAAAATATTATATCTGCACAAATATTTAATCAGAGCATCCCTCTATCTGGAACAAATTTACTAATTACATCTTATGATATGCATGAATACATAAAGCATTCTTCATCTCATATTCACAAATAGATAGCTTAAAACACCCCGTACAGGCTCCGCATAAAACTATAAAAAATAATAAAAACTTAATTTTGTTAAATAAAATGTTAGATATTACGCGAGTATATCGCGCTCTCCCACGCTTCATTTAAACTCTCCCGGTCAGCTGAACTCACAGCAGCATAACACCAGCAGCGCCACGAGCCAGCTAGCGGCGGCAGCATAAGCAGCGATACAGCAGGGAGAGCGCGCAACACACTGCGTATAGCTATACATATCGAGCGTCGAGCGCAGCGGCACGATTATGATAAGAAAAGGAGTAGTGAGCGAGCGGTGGCGCAGCACGCGCATTAGAATCTGTTTGTGTGTACGATTTTTGTATATAGATGTGAATGTACGTGTGCATGTATGAATGTGAAAGTTTTTTCGGCGGCGCGATACCCACTTTCTCCGTGGCCTATATAAGGACTCGTATGAGCTATCCGAGCTCACTCGCCGAAGCGTAACTTAAGCGTCAGTGCAACTAAAGTGCCTATTCCCTGCTCTTGAGCAACTTATGCCTTGAGCAGGTAAAACACTTAGAATATTTTCAAATATTTCTCAAACTTATAAAATTTCTGTATCTCTAAATACTTATAAATTTGTCGAACCTGATAACGCAACTAACGCGTATCAGTTAGCGAAACATAAAATAAATTCGAATCATTTGTATACTTATAAAATCGTGAACCAAAGCCAATAACGCAAAATAAAGCGTATTGTCTTAAAACTATATTGTAAAATCAAAGGAAATATATATATTTTTCTGTTGTCAAGAATACTTGCAATTTACACAATATTCTATCTTAAAAGACTACTGATAGAATATATTTTGTTTATTGAAAAGAAATGACATACTTTTATTATTAGAATAACTTCCCACTACCTGGTATCCTGGATCTATCATATATTATAAGAATATACTATTGTATAGAATAAAATTTCTATTTGTGATCTGCTGTCAGAGTTCAGACGCAGATCAGTAAATGATCATTGCTCTTCTTAAAAAACTATAATCTTATACGCGCACAAGACCAAGAAGAGTCGTGACAGTTTCAGGCTTTAAAATAAAACAGCTTATCTGCACAAATATTTAATTGCAGCATCCCTTTATTATTATCCCCCGCTGTGGTTTTTTTTAGGAATGTTCCAAGTAATTCATAAGCTTTGCCACAGGCTTTAAATATGAATTTTAATCATTTTAGCACAAATTTATAAATATCTTCATTTTTAGTCAAAGATACAGGGTCTCTGGCATTCTGGGACCCATACAGGAACTTTTGCACTATAAAAAGGTATCTCTATGAATTTTTTGGTGGTCGTAGTCAGGATCGAAATCTTACTTTCACCAATATTAAGGTTTAAATGGCTTATGAGATAGGTATAACATATGGATATATGACTTTAAGGGTATTTTTATTGAAAAGGTGAGAACATTTTACAAAAAAAAAAGTAAAAAATACATCAAATTTGTGAAATAAATGCAAAAAAAAATTCCGGACGGACAGACAGACATTTTTTAAGTCCTTTTATTGCTACAAACTAATTCTAATTAGACCGTTTTTTTTCGGTAACTTGAATAATTTACGGTCAAAGAAAATTTCTGCCGTAAAATAGATTCAATTTGATTTTTTTGCGAGTTATAAAGGGTTTTAATAGCTATATCATCTTGAGAAATATTTACAACTCTTTTTACAGATAAACAATCTGCTAAGAAATTATCAGCATTTACAATATTACATATTACATATTCTTTCGTAGTGATTTCGAAAACAATAAATTGCTGATCCAAATGATCGTCGTCAGTTGTTGCGATTGAATTATTCGACCTAAGCCTTGATCTCCTTCTGAACGTGTAGATGCATCCTTCTTTACTCATTTTAAAAAATGATAAACTGTCAACAGATAACTGTAGTTGTCGGATCCACGTGCTTTTTCTCTGTTATGCCATCCTAAATATCTCGCGATTGACAATTTTAACGTTCCTCCAGACTTAACACAACAACATAATACACAGACTTTAATTCGTCGTTCTTCTCCATTAATGTTGTACTTAAGACCTACACTTCCCAGTTTGCTCATATAAGAAACGTAAGGTTTTGGAAAAATATCCATATTAGATACCACAAGTCAGAGTATAAAATGTTGCAGCTATAATGTTATTTCTTCCATGCAATGGTATCGACTGTATAAACTTTCTGTATGCAATTCCATCGGTAAAATCTTCAACATCTGAATAGATTGTATTTCTTTTTTCTAGCACAGAATTGAAGTGTTCAGAGTTTTCTTTTATCAACAAAGTGATTTCGTTATCAATATTAGAAATAGCAAAGTAATCTACGTAAGTTTAACTTTTGAATAAAACTCTTTCATCGCAGGAAGTGCATGCAACTTTTTGCAATGAGGGTATACAGCATGAAAATCTATTCCTGCATTTTAATTAAACAATTGATCAACTTTGTAATGGGGATCATTTTGAATAGATCTGCTATTCCAGAATGGCAAAGATTATATGCGTGGGCGAATTTCAAAACGGCAAGTAAAACTTTCACTTCACTTACAACATAACTTTTGAACTAATAGTGATAAAATACTAAACTAGCGATTAAATACTTTTTTGGAAATGCCAGAGACGGCTGAATCAGTTGGAATCATACACATTATTGTATTTCTAAAACTACCAGATCTGGAATTCAGACCCAAAAGGCCAAAGATAAAATTTTGAATTTTGATATTATATCAGTCCGAAGTCACTCAGCATTAATAAAATTTATACAAGAGCATTTTCTAACATTTTTATCTGATTATTACTTTACAAGGTCTATTAAAACTGGTACAGGTGCCATATGTTAACTATCAATATACAGCTTTTTGGAATAATATAGCTACGTTAACTATTAACATACATCTTTGGTGCAACCTTACTTTTCGCATAGTATGCTTTAGAGAAATTCTAAAATCAAGATTTTGTGCTATACATAAATTGTTTTTTATTATTTTAGTCGATGATATTAATTGTTAAAAATCAAATTATTTGATAATAAAGTTAATGATGTATCATTTTGGAAAACAGTATCAAATAGTACAATATTTATATTATAAAATACATGAAGTATTGATATACAAAGGATTTTCATTTACAAATTTTAAATATGGTTTATATATAATAAAATTCAAGAGAAAATTGATCCAAAGTGTGTAAAGCTGAACATTTGTTTCGTCAATTGACAGAAAGTTGAAGCACGCATTAACTTTTTCTAGTGAAAACACAAACTAACCCTATCGTAATCAATTTTAATGCATATTGTGTTAGAGCAGGACATTATAGATTGGTACGCAAATTTCCAGACCTCTGACCGCTATATTTTTATAAAAAATTGATGTAATGTGGGCCAGATTTGAAATACCTTTCGATGATTAACAAAATGTGGAAGCGCGCACTAACTCTTTCTAGTCACAAGATAAAATTTATTGTGATATACGATACTTTCTAGCTATAAATAATAACTAGATAAATGCATAAATCACTTCTTTATTTTACTTTTTATCATCCTTTTGTATCTTATGATTTTTAAATATATTTCTTCAAGTAATGTTGCAAGATGCATGAATATGAAATTTATTTTTGATATAATTTGTAACTTGTGTTTCCCGGTGCGAGGTTTTGCAGAGTGTTTTGCTCGGCTAGCTGCAGCCCCGAGATCGGTAAGGAGAGAGGGCGGTTTGAGAGAATCAAAACACGTGAGTAATCAAACAGAACTTTATATTCGAGTTAAACTCAGTAAATAACAGTGGAGCTCGGCCGCGGAGACGTAATAAACATAACTACAGTAAAAATAATTTATTGTAAGTGCGATAAAGTGAAAGGGAAGAGGAGAGAAATAGCGAGAGAGAGAGAGAGAGGAAGAGACGCGACAATGCTTTCTTTTTCTGCTCTCTATTTTATAAAGCATAAATAACTTTGTAGGTTATAACATTTTGAAAAGTTCTTGAAGTTTGCAAATTGTGTTCTGAAGGATACAGTGAAAGTTGTATTTTTGTGACACAAAATATTTGGAATGAAAACAAGTGCAAGATATGCAGGAATTACAAGATGTGATATTCTTGGATTCAAATCAGAGTAGATGGATTGGACTGCAGTGCTCTCTGCAGATTTTGCACCAGTAGGCAATTATGTTATGATTCTGATAAATCTATCAAGCAAATTACTAAGAGGCAAATTACTAAGCAGCCGCTCAGGTCAATGAAGCTGAGTACATTCGCTTCGGGTCAGTGATTTCACGCTTGAATGTAGACCATAAGAAGAAACATAAAGATATTATGGGCAGCATTGATGGGATAGTCATTGATTGCCATGATGACAATTGTACACATTTGACTGCCACGATTGCATCTTCCACAAGCAAGGTTTCTTTATTTCTAATTATTTGTTGTCGTTATCTATAGTTATTCTTAATTATGTAATTAATGAATTTCAACTTGCAAATTAGATAATTTCTGCACTAACAGCTGGAATACCGATTGGAAAATCTACCAGATCTTGACTTGTTTAATCTTTCACTGCAAGATAAAGGTATTAATACCAAGACGCTGCTACTACACAGTATAGCCGAGTTTCAGGTCAAGCTGGAGCACCTGCACTCTAAATACATTAACAGCCAGGAGGAAATACAGCTGCTGTCTTATCAGTTGGTACAGCTGACCGAGAGAGCAGTCAAGGTTCAGCAAAGCACAAAAACTACAGTTTTTGATTGTTGACGAAGTTCTTCCATTCAACATGACTGTCTATCAAGCTGTGAGACAGTTCAGCTATTCAGGCATTGATCATTCAGAGGCTAATGCCGATAGTGAACCTCTACTTGGCCATGATGCAGTTTGGGTTCAGACTCACACAATATATTATAAGTAACTTTTGATTTTACAAGCGTATTTTTTTAATACATTTTTAAAACACACATACTTATATTCCATCATTGATAATTGTAGGCATGTGCCTGAAGAACAGTCATCTGCATAATCGAAACCAGGTTCACAATCCAGCAGTCGTAAAGGCAAGGGAAAAGTGGTTCAAAGAGGAAGGAGGATAGCCTCTGGCTTGAAGGAACGATACTTCAGCAACGGTGTCCATTGACTTCATTCTTGACTCCGAGTTTAACACCAGTGGTGACGATAGGAGATGCCTCCTTAGATGGCTTGTGCTTATTATGCCTCCTGTATGCCCTGAATCGCGACTGGGGAATTCTTTTCCCGCATGTCAAGAGTGTCAATTTGCTGTATTCGCAAGAATTTATCAACAGTAAAATTGCGGCCAAAGCTAGTAGGGAACTTAAGGATCTTCTGGATACAAACCGGAAATACAAACCAAACCAGAAATACAAACTGTATGTTACCACCAGACAATCAGTTTACTGTGTTTTTCCAAAAAATGAAAAAATGTTTATAAATGTTTATTATTTTTTTTTCCAGAGAGTACGGTACTTTTTAGCTGTATTGAACATGCTATGACAACTACTTGTGAAGCTGTGCTCATGGAAGGAAAGCACAAGAACAATGATGCCTCTGTACGATAAGCATGACTGTGCAATGCTGTTGACATTAGTTTCTCCATCGCTTAGTAGATCATAATCATCAAAAGCATTAGATCCATGTACTTCATCTAAAAACTGCAGTAGACCAGGTGTAATACGATTGAGAAATTCAAGTAGATTATCATGGTTATACTGTGGAGCTTTTATTTGTTCATTAACAGTTTGTTTCTATACCAAATTTCGTGTTTATAATGAGTATTAACCAGTGTTATTTTTATTTTCAAAAAACTACATTTATTAAATAGGTTATGTCAATACTTTTAGTTTGTACAACTTGAAATCCATCGGACTCGTAAACTACATGCTCAATTTAGATGTTTGCAGCTTTTTAAGATCTTAATAAATATTCATGAGTTAACAACAATTTATAATTCTACTTATATATTTATAACTAATAATCAATGCTATTAGCAAAAAAAAAACTTTTCATCCGATGTTTGTATGTCAAAACCAACAGGTTCAGAAGCATTATTTTCATCAAAACGTATCTATACTGAATTAGTTCTTCGAATAATATATTAGAAAAGTACAAGAAAGTCTAATGCAACTGTTATTATAATAGGAGGGAAAATTGAAAAATTACTATTTTTTATTCAAAATATCAAAGTATTATTAATAACCAAACAGGTTTTTTTACAAATCTGTAGAACTATTTCAAAAGTTTAATATATTTAATAAATTACAATCTTCCAATAGCATAGAAAGAATTCCTACTGTACACAACCTTATATTTAATTCTGCTAACAATTTATTGGCTGGAGTCTCATTTGTCGAACCACTATTGTCTTCCAACCCATTTACCCATGCGCTGTTTTAAATAATAATCAAAACATTGTATCAGTGTTTATATTTTTTTAAATAAAATAATAAAAAATGTTATCATACTTAAAGTAATCAAGTTTCTCAGAGACATGCACTGCCAAAGTTCTCCAACTGTCATCTCTGTTGAGTTCTGCTACTAAATCTTTGTATACATCTAGTGGCAGATGCTCAACGCTCAGATCTTCAGTAAACTTCAACATTGTCATAAATTTGATTGTCAATTATAATATTTGCATAAAAAAAGCATAATAAACATTTCCTTAGAGGTATGTTATACGAAATTTATCAGCTATAGCTAGTGGAAGGTTTCTGTTAATGCACCACATTGTACTGATCACTTCCTTGTAGTCTTGTTTATTTGGCGGAGTTTTCTTTTAAGCTGCATTTTGAATAAAGAAGTGGGTGGATTTCTAAAAGACAAGAAAAGAAAAACGGACAATTTGAAAAATGCATTTTTATCTGTACTTTTTGGAAACCTTTTACTCTTTCTAATTATTTCATATTCTATATATGAATAATTAAAAAATAAAAAAATATTTGGAATTTTCCAAAATGTATCATATTATGTTTTTAATTATTAATGCTTTCTTTTTTGTAGCTACTAATTATTTAAATACGAGTCGTTAACAATTATATTCAGCAATCAAACAATAAAATCATACTCTATAATTATTTTTTACATTCTACAATTTCGTCGTTAAAAAAAAACTTATACTTATATGATAATATACGCGTCAACTATTTGATCCAATTATGTGTAAAAAAATGTTTTATACCTATAAGTAAAATCGAAATAGGTGGAAAAAAGTGAAATTACAGTCCCAGGAGAGCGACTGCGACAAACAACTCGAAAACCAAAGCTCCCAAATCCACCTACCCTACGCGCAGTGAGTTTAATAATGAAATACGTCGGCACATCGGAGGAAGGCAAACAAAATACTTAAACCCTCCTACCCCACGTACAGCGAGTTTAATAAAAAAAATACGTCGGCACATCGGAAGAAGGAAAGCGATGCAAGGGCAAAAATTATGCCATAACCAAAGCACGTAAACCCCACGTACCCCGCGCGCTGCTAATTTTTGTTGGAACTTATTTTGAGAAAAATAGAAAAGTAAAACTCACGTACAGCTTGCATCGTGAATTTTGGTCCAAAAATATTTAATTCAAAAATACGTCGGCACATCTAAGGAAGGCGAGAGAAGCGAGAATATTTGTTGAGACAAGCCGTTGAAGTCACCTCCCCTACACTCCGCCAATTTTTATAAGGGAATATTTGTTTAAACAATGCGCCTGCACATCGGAGAATGCGAGCCAAAGCAAGAATATTATCTGAAACTAAAACCCGTAAACTTTGCATCAGATTGTCTAAAAAAGGCCGCTTTGTGCGCACTATTAATATAACGCAGGATATTCTATTTATTATATCTCGCTACGCTGCGGTGCAATGCAGCGTTTATTTAAGCCATGTCGAGGATTAAGTATTATAATATAGTATTCTGTGATGATGTTTCACGTTTCTGAAAATAATTAGATTTTACAAAGATTATTAAAAATTTTCAAATTAATACATATATCATATTTCGTACGTGAAAATATTGGATGAATAATAAAGAAAATTAAATGTATTTATAGTACTTGAATGTATTAAATAAATCGATGTAGCAATAAAAGAATATTAATTCAAAGTGCAAATCAGACTAACATATAAATTACATTAAACATTGCTACTTATGTTTATTATTCCTTACGACATTGACGTTAAAAACAAATGCAATAATTTTGTACAATATTTATAATTAGTTTGTTTGTTAATTTACTATATTAATTTTTACTGACAGCAGATTAGGAATTTCCCTATAATTGAAAAACTACTTAGGACAATTCAGGATATAGTGGGTATTTTAAGTTATAATAAATAAAACGCATAATTACATTTCAGTTGTATCATATTAACAGATAAAATCAACATAAATAAAATTACTATACACGCCACAGGTTACGCGAATACATCGTTTTATATCTAAGGCTATTTTAATACAAAAATTATTGACTTCATTGCAAATCCCATTTTTGTTTTATGAACACAATTTACATATATTACTCTGAACAAAGGAAAAAGGAATATGTCTATTGCAGGTGTCGTGAGTTGATCTTTTACATATTTTACAAGTCTTGTAAACGGATACATTACGATTCCTAAAACATAATTGACAAATATCAGTCATACTCTCAGATTTTTGAATAATCATTTTTGGTATAAAAGACCTATACTCGTTTGGATGAAAATTACTATTAAAATGTATTTGCCGCCCAATAACGTTCATATAATAAATCACGAAAATACCACATTATCCATGCATCTCCTGGAGTAAAATCCCATTTATCTTGAAATAAGTAATATGTTTGATCTGTAGAAATATATATTGTATCTATACATTGCAATTCATTTATCGTAGCGCATGCGTCTATGATTTTTCCATCTATCCATTTGTACGGTAACAGCGTACGAAACATGTTAAAGTCCATTTGATCTTCTTTCTAGTTTACACATTCAACTTTATCTGCAACTGTATTGTATTCTAAGTTTTGAAAATAATGAGTATAATTCTTCATTAAACCATTACTCAGAATGTAGTTAGTATCACATGACTCTCCAATGTCTGAAAGTAGTAAACTTGAAAGCTCTTTATCGTCAATTTTAGGAGAGTCAGCATCGTCTGCTATACTGTTATCTGCAGGTACTTCATTACTGTTCTTATGTTGTCCATCGTTACACAATGAATCGCAGCTTCCTACACTGCATTGAACAACCTTTTCATTTGTCACTTCTAACTCATTAATAAGAATCGTATCATAATTATCTTCGTTATTATTAACAATCGATTCATTGCTTTTTATAAGTTGATTTTCGACACTCTTATCACTTTTATTTGTTGAAATAAGCATCGTTTTATCCTCGTCAGGACAAAGTTCTTTGTAGTTCATTTTACTTATCTTACATTCATCTCTCATGTACTTGACAAGTTCGGCGATATCATTGTCTTCTTCGTCACTGTCAGTATGCAGATTATTTTTTATTTTAAAACAACATCTTTCGTCATCCTGACAGTCCTTTAAATAATCATGCGAAAGTTCACTGCCTTTATAAGTATTAAATGTATCAATTTTTTTAGGAATTTGAAAATTATCGTTTAAATTGTGTATCATACGATAAAACATTTCATACGTTGGCTCAAAGTTCATCAAACCTCCTACATCTGTAATATACTGCAAGGACAGCAATATTGCACGCACAGTACCAAACTGTAGACTACCTCGGGTCTTACTTTTCTCCCTATTATAGTTGCTCCATACTCGTTCAGACGATGCATTAGAATTTGGTAAACATAACACATCAAGCGCGAACTGAGCAACATGTTTAAATAAGTAATTTCTCTCTGAATCAACGCACAATCTAATTCTAATCCAAAATGAATCAGGCTGTTTTTCTGACATTATTTCCTATGGAAAATTGTAAAACAATAAGTTGGCCCATTCTTCATTTATGGATAACAGTTTCTCTGCATTATTATGGTCCGTTAGTTTGGGAAGATGGAAAAATAATCTATCTAAATTATTGTATTCACAATGAAATTTTTCGTTTAATGCGTTTTTCGGATGGAAACATTTAACGTGGAGCAATAAATCATTATTGAAGTCACATCTATCATTAAACTTTGCACAAATTTCACATAAAAATTGTTGGCAATTCACTCGAAAAGCATTAATTTCATTCTCATTAGTAATTTTGTCAAGCTTACTACATACGTCTTCGTTGAAGGTAATTTCCTCTAAGGGTTTCCACTTAGTTTGATCAGACGGATTAATCTTACCTAAATCGGTCTCTAATACATATTCGGTATCCATGTACATTAATAAAAATTTTTTGTAAGTTTTTCTTACAACGCTGTTAGCTTCTGGAACTAGTGGCTTTTCTGACTGCAGCTTCAAGTTCAACATATATAAATCTAGGAATACTGACAGTATAAATGCATGATATAATTTATTTATTGGATTTGTTAAGTATTGCAACAAATTCATTTCTGCTGAGTTCAAATCACTTTTTGAACTACCTTCAGCGATTTCTTCTTCAAGAAATCTTATTAATGGAGTCCATCTCCGATAAATCCTAAGCATGCACAAAAAAATATGATAACCACCTTAACGTTATTGGTCTCAAAATTTTTAAAATCGTTAATTTTGACTTTATTTGCAACACCGCCCACCTATTACACCTGTTAGGACTGCTGGATAAGTAATTATAAAATGAATGAGGAATTTGTTCATAAATGGGCGGCATTTTCTTCATGCCGTCTCGTGCAACTAAATGTTGAATGTGACAGCCACATTTAATAATTTTAATACCTGGCACTAAAAGCTTTAATTTTTGTGATACTGAATTATGAGCACCCATCATAAGATTACATGTGTCAGAGCAAAATGCAATTACATTACTTAAAGGGATATTTGCTTTTGTGAAAGTCTCAATTACCTTGGTAGTGAGTGTTTCGGCATCAGCTTTGACATTTTCATCTTTATCAAATATTGGCACATATTCCCAGAAGCTATCACGAATACGCCAACTCTTTTTGTCTTCATATCGAACAACTACGCACATACCTTGATCATTACTTACATCTGTACTTTCATCAATTAAAATAGAAAATTTTGTATCACGTAAAATTTTGCACATTCTGTCTTTTTGAGCAGGTGCTATGACATTTGCAACTATCTTAGTTGCTTTTGTTCGATCTAAATCAACACTTTGTAAAATTGCAGAATCAAAAGCAACATTTTTCAAGAATGGAATCAAATGATTAATAAATAGAAATGATAAATAACGAGCAACAATTAAAGCACTAAACTTTATTTCGGCTATAGCTTTCTGAAAATTAAAGAAATCAAAATCGTTATTTTTATTAATCTTTTTAGGATGTTTCTTGCTTTTAGCATGAGTATTTAATACTGTTTTATTAGCAACTAGTTCACGATCGCAAGTTTTGCATTCGACTTTTAGAGGATTATTCTCACACGGTTTTAACCAATCACCAAACTCCTCCTGCCATTCAGGCCTATATTTATGTACATATTTGAATAATCCAGAATTTGAATGGTTATCTGTTACTTCTTGTAAAATTTCTGTATCATAATGGTCTAATACTTGAGAATTGGGAATGTCTATTTCATTATTTCGTTTATCATGATTTTCAGATTCAATGTTGCTATTTGTTATCGTCAAGCAATCATCAACACTGTCAGCGGGTCGAGAGTCTTCTACTGAACTTATAAAATTATCAATTTCAGTAGATCTCTTTATTTCCTCTGTATCGATTTCCATTTCAGCTTCATTTTCATGAAAAGAAATTGATAACTTTTTATAACAGTTTCTTTTTTCATCACCAATTTGTAAGTCACGGTTGTGGTCTTCAACCTTTTCAGACTCATTTTCAGTAATTGTATATATTTTTTGTAATTCTTTGTGTCTTTCATTACGTTGTGCGTGTTTTTTCAAAACAGAGGCTCTAGGGCTCAAATCATATTTACACAATTTACAATGAGGTTTCTTTTCATCACTAGGAGATCTGCAAATCCATATTCTTAGCAGTGGGTCTTTTTCCCATGCAGGATTGTACTTTCTTATTTTAATTTTATTTTTGTTATGATCCATGTTTGAAGTGAAACTTTTGAGTTTAGATGAAATTATTATTAAGATAAAATCTTATTATTATAGCGCTGATGGCTGCTTTAAATTTAGCGTAATTTGTTGCTCTATTTAAGCGCAAATGGCTGCTGTATTTAAGCGCAAATGGCTGCTTAAAGTGTTTAAATAGCGCCATTGGCTGCTGTTTATTAGTTGATTATAAAAAAGTAAAAAATTAATAAACAAATCGTACTTACCTAATAACCCACCCTCGAACACTGAAAGTGTACAAATAGACACCCTCTCTTCTTTTAATAACCTTAGAAAATAGTATAAGAGGAGATCACATTATTCTACAGCTATTATATTTCATAAAATGGATCGAGACATTCAATACTTGCAAGACATGGATGTTTGCATAAAAAAATATAAAAGAAAATGAAAACTCTTTTAATGGAAGTTATTCAAAGCTTAGGTAATATAAAAAGTCTGGTAGAAACGTTCCCCATTTATTGACCATCGGTTGGCCATTTTTGAAAGCTTTGACCAACCATTTTAGTATACATTGGCCAATAGTATAGACCTTATTTCGTCACGTTTTTCGGCATTTATTGCCCAACGAATGGGGAGAATTCCAATGTATTCTTTTGAGGTTACGTTCTCTTAATAATCTTGATTAAAGTCGTTTATTACACTTTTACGATGCGTGGCTGTGATCTGATGAGTAAGTGAGAATCAAAATTAGATAGTGTCTAGGTGTCGGAGGTCGGCGATGACGGGGTCCAGGTAGTGGGATATCTGGTTTTTAATGTTCAGATGTGCATACTGCGGCTATTAATGTCTAGGTGTGTAGTGCTACGGATAGCGATGATGAGGTCTACGTAGTTCGCTGCGTAATTTTTCGTAAGTAGATGATGTGAATATAGACTATGGATATAGTGTCTCAGTATGTACGGTCGCAGATGAGGAGGTCCAGGTAGTGCGCTCCGTAGCTTATGATGTGTAAAAACTAGTTCTAGATATAAAAAAAACCACCTAGCGCACAACCTGGATCCCGCCATCGGTGCCCTATACACCTGGACACCATCCATATTCGATGTGCACATCTATGCACAAAAAGCTACCTGACCTTCGTCATTGGCGACCATACACACCTAGAAATAATATTAAATTATCCCGAACCGATATTTACATTTACGCACAAAAAACGAAGTAAACTTCCCGACATCGTCATCGGCGACTCTGTGACCCATACTTTTCGCTATTTATTGAATGTTTGTGAAACGTTGTTTTTTTCGTGAAAAATTGTTATTTATTGTCAGAATTTATTTTCAGTAGGATTTTTCACAATAAATCAAAAACATTACAAATAACTACAAATAGTCACAAATATTCACTAAAACTTACAAGTAGTAAAGAATATATCAGAACAAACCATTATCAGTGTACTGATATGGATTTTATACCACTTACATTATTTATTATTTGTCGTACTTTTTTGTGATATTTGAGAATTTTTATCGATTTTTTGTGATTTATTGTAAAAAATCGTGAAGAAAAATGTCCGCATTCTTACAGTAAATAACAGTGTATCACTATAAATCACAATAACTACGAAACGTTTCACGAAAAAATACGTTTGAGATTAATATTTTTACATTTTACAAACACGCTATGTCGATCGCCGAAATGGCTATTTTTTAATAAATAATGTATTTTTAATGTTTATGAATACCCTGGTGGAAGTATTTTTAAATTGCAACGAATAGTAATAAATAACAATAAATAATGACACACATGAATAAACAGCAAGTGATAATGAATTCATTTGACATTATTTGTTTTTATATTTCATTATTTGTCAGTATTGCTTAATATTTGTTTTTACTTCCGCGAGGGTAATATATTAATAATAGCTAAAAAATTATCAATAACTTTCATTGAGGTTATGTGACATATCACATGTATAATAATAAACGAAAACCAACCTTGATAAATTTTCTGTAGTATATTCGATGATCAAAGATAATAAACAATCCAATGAAAACAAAATCTCTCGTATTTCCTCTACAATGAGTCGAAATATCTTGGTTCTTTTTGGCGCAATGTTGGATTCTAGCTTAACGTTAGGGATATATCGTTTATCGAAAGAAATTTGACCGTTGGATGGACGAAAACAAAGTTTATCCAAAGTCAAGCGTTACAGCGCGATCTGTATTTGTTTGATACAAATTTTTATCTGATGACCGTCATTTACCGTCAAAAACGGCGTTCAGTATGTGTTACTTGGAAGTCAGAGTTTCGGAACGGTTGGCAACTGGCAAGAGATGCTCCATCGCTTCAAGTATTCGAATCAAACCGTGCAGTCATGGGTTATTATGAAGGTAAATACTATTTTTTTTTTTTATAGTATTTGCATTATTTTATGTGTAAGCAGTCATCTGCATTTATTTTAATATGTAACCCCTGAGGAAATATGTATTATCTAGGTTATTTTGTGTGTTTTCATTCACATTGATTCCATGTGGATATCTGCATAGATTTTTACTTTTAATTTTAACATTATATTGTTTCAGAAAATCAAGGGTCATTTTGGCAACCGTACCAGCAACAATACCAGCAGCCATACTACAATAATGTAGTCCAGCATCCTTCCTCGGCTCCGCAACCACAGCAGCAGAACCCTGGTCACCAACAGCATCTATACTCAGTTCCGCAACCACATCAGCAACATCAACAACAACATCCTTATCCAGCTCCGCAACCACAGCAGCAGTACCCAGGCCAACAACAGCTTCCTAACCTGGCTCCACAATCTCCATCATACTACCAGCCACAACATTACAACTGTAAGTTGATTCCATTTTTAGTAATACAATATTCATCATTGGAAAAATTTCAATTTGCAATTCATTTTTTAGTTTCTCGCTACCAACCGTACCGCAGAACAAGAGGAGGGAAGAAAATAAAGGAAAAGAAAAAAGTTGAACTTATTTCCAATATAATGGACACTATGGTGACCTCTGAACCAAATTATAGACAATGGCCCCGGCAACAGTGGCAGACAGCTTACTACCCCAACACGCAGTATGGATATGGCTACCCAAGCAACACAGCACCGCCAGGACCACTACCAGCAGCAGGACTTCCAGAACCACCACCACCAGAAGTACCACGAACATCACCACCACCACCACCAGGAGTACCAGGAGCACCAGTACAGCCAGAAGTACCAGGAGCACCAGTACAGCCAGGAGTACCAGGAGCACCAGTACAGCCAGGAGTACCAGGAGCACCGCCAGGACTACCGAGACCATTACCACCAAGACCAAGACCACGTCAAAACTTGTTTCTACTGATGCCAGACAACCTACATCCCCCTCTAATTCCTCTTCCACCTCCCCCACCTCCTCCAACTACAAATCAGGAGAACATCGCATTGCCATGAAGATCTATTTTCATCCCTGATTGTTGGTGGTAATTATTATAAGTATTTATTATAAGTATAAAAAGGATTTTTCTTATACTATGGAGCATTTGATTATCAGTTTAATGTAGTTCGCCCACTTATCAGAGAATCAATAAGTAAGCATTATTTTTCTGAAACCATACAGTTACCAGAAGAGATGAAAAATTATAAACAATCAGTTATTCAACTAATTTAAAAGAAAATGCAAGTAAAAATGATTTTTTTTTTATAAATGCTAAAAGAATATTTTTATAGAAAACATATTTTTCTTATAATTTGACGAATCATAATTATAAAAAATATCAAAATACTTTTTTTTACAACTGCTATTTATTGTTAAAATAAAATTTTATAAGTGCTAAACCATGCTTTTTACAAATTCATGAATGTATATCATTGTTAATACATAATAATAAATCATTTTTCTTTAAAAATAATTTTATTGGTCAGAGCTGTTCGGTGTTGAATTTTCCTATTGAATTTTCCTTTACGATATCTTGCTTCTACACATGTTCTTGTGGAGCAGAGGTAACGCGGACTTAATGAGTGACCCGTTTATCACTCATTAATAAAATGTATTTCAAACTATTTGATGAACGTCGTTCGGTTGATTAGGTATATATACTTATAGCTCTGGAGAAAATAAAAAAAGTAATAAGATTATAATAATAAATATAAAAAATCAAAAGGTTACACTATCAAGTGGCGCGGTAGCGCCACGATAGCGAGTTTGAAAAGCAGACGAAGCCGCGGCGCCGCGACACTATTTCCTTCTATATTGGTGTACGGATTTTTATAGTATCCAGCAAAAATGGATATTATTACTGTTTTTAATTAATTTTTGACTCATCAGCATGTTTTTGTGTTAAACTACGATTCTACCAAAAATATTGTCAAAAAACTGTTTCATTTTCAAAATAAATAGATGTGTAATTCCCGAATGCTTAGATCATCTCTTTATTCTCCAGACAAATGTTAGGATCGTTAAGTTAGCTACGCATGTAGTGTAGTTCAATTTATTATTTATTATTGTTTTTTCGTCACTTAACCTGCTGCAAAAATTGTAGCTCATATCAAATGGCTTATGTTTTATTAGGATTTCCAGTAAAAATATTATCAAAAAGCCAATTTTATTTATGTAATAATGAATGATGTGCGATTTTGTGATTCTTCAGACAGAAAAACGTTAGGACCTTGAAGTATGCCACTTATAAGCTATACGTATGGTGTAGTTGGATATTGTTTTCCCACACACTTCTAGTATATCAAGTGGCGCGGATTATAAGTGCTATAAGTTCTATGGTGTCTAGGTGTAGAAATTGTTCAAGGAAGGCATCTAGGGTGTTTATGTGTAAAAATCATTGAGACGAGGTGTCCAGGTGTACGAGGTTGCTGATGACGAGGTCTAGGTAGTGCTCTTCGTGGATTTCAGTGTCAAGTTAGATAAATCATACGAAAGCGGTGTTTAGGTGTACAGGGTGGCCGATGACGACGTCCAGGTAGTTCGTACCGTGGTCTTTGGTGTCTAGGTGTGAAAATTATTTAAACATGGTGTCCAGGTGTACAGGGTGGCCGATGCCGACGTCTAGGTGGTGCGCTTCATGGTTTTCGGTGTCTAGGTGTAAAAATCATTCCAGGGTGGTGTCTAGATGTACAAAGTGGCCGATGATGAGGTCCAGGTGGCGCGCCCCGTGGTTTTTGGTGTCTAGGTGTAAAAATCATTTGAACAGGTAGCTGATGACGAGGTATAGGTAGTGCGCTTCGTGGTTTTCGGTATCTAGGTGTAAAATCATTTAAGGACTGTGTCTAGGTGTATAGAATAGCCTATAATGAAGTCTGGGTGGTAAATACTCAAAAAAATCTACTAAAAAGGACTGAAATCTCAAAAAATTGACTTTTAAAAAAGTAAAAGGTCAGGCAAATTTGATATTTTCCGCAACAAAATTGCAGATAAAAAAGAACTGAGATAAATCAAACAAAGTCAAGTTTATTATATTTAATAATAATATCGCAAAAAAATTGTTTTGTTTAATCAAGGGCTTACTTAACTTAAAGTCAAGTTACATAATGATTCATTAGAAACAACTCTCAAAATACTTACTACGTAACTTGCTATGTCTTTTTTATTGTACTTATGGTCTTTGTATCACGTTCTAATACATAAAAAGAAAATTTTAGTTTACCAGAAAACAAAATGAAACGGGCATGGCAAGTTACATTGTAAGTATCTTGAAAGTTGTTTCTAATGAATCATTATGTAACTTGACTTTAAGTTAAGTAAGCTCTTGATTAAACAAAACAATTTTTTTGCGATATTATTATTAAATATAATAAACTTGACTTTGTTTGATTTATCTCAGTTCTTTTTTATCTGCAATTTTGTTGCGGAAAATATCAAATTTGCCTGACCTTTTACTTTTTTAAAAAGCAATTTTTTTAAAGATTAAAAATTTCAATGAATTTTCAATACCAAAATTGAATACCATGTACCATTTCGATTTTAATGAATCAGCAATTATGAAGAATGATTTATATAACATGAGTGAAATATGTAGATACTGTAATGCTAAACATTTTAACAATTTGAAATATTTAAAAAATATTTAAAATACTTTTGGAAAACATTTTTGGAAAATGTATTGCATATATTTATGTTATTAAGTTTCAGAAAAGAGGTTTACCACGTATGCACTTGTTGACTTGACAAGTGCAGAAATATCTGATAAAATTAATCATCTAAGGTTACATAATATCGTTATGCAATCAGTGATACATGGCTTTTGTGGAAAAATAACTTAAATTCACCATGTATGGATAGCAAAACAAAAAATGTACCAAAAATTTTCTAAATTAGTTGAATTAGCAAACTACTTTTAATAATACTAGAGAGGGTTCCCTCCTGCTCGCTAACCCCCCCAAGTGCAAATTTTGAGTGATAATCGAATTTTCTATGTAATTTGAAAATGAAGCTATAATATTAATAAAATTTTAAATATAATATATAATATTTATGTCAAAATTCAAGCTTACAACTATTATATACAATTTTTTAAACCTTTTTATTATTTATTTAAAATTTTTTCAAATTTATATCATTAATTTCAACTCAATCAGTATATCCATCTGTAACTTTATATTTAAATTTCTCGTACCTTTATCCTGATGTTGGACTCAGACCTAATTCTGATTTTCATTAGCTATTACACCTTATAGTATTTGTATCCGTCTTTATCGCTGTCTTCATCTTTGACTTCACCTCGATGTCTCTGAGTCTAATTTGATTTGAGTTTATTTATATTGCTATTCTTATTCCTGACTCCATATTTTTCTCTGCCTCTATCACTGCTTCTATCGCTATCATTATCTGTATCACCATCTCTATTCTTTCGTTAATATTAATCTGAATTCATATTATTTTTATGTCTAACTCTATCCATATCAGCGATCTTTATCCTAAATTTTATTTATATCTGTCCTTTTATTAATCCTCTATCTCTATTTTAAACTTTAACTATGTATCTACCTTTTTATTAGTATTTTATTTCTTCGTTCATCTCTCTGACTATATATTAACAACTCCAAAATCGATCCCATTCTCTTTCTTTATCCTTCTCTTGTACTTTATATCTAAATTTCATATTTTGCACTTATAATCTATACTAACTCTGTTTCTATCTTTATCGCCATCTCTACTTTTATCTCCGAGTCTTTCACGAATGCCATCGTTATCCCGAATTTTGATTGTATTTTTATCTTCAGCTTCTCATTTGATTCTTTCGCTTTATCACCCCTATTTCTTTTTCTATCTTTCTGTTCATAGATTGCATCTTCATTTTTGATTTTGTTCCTTTATTTATGTTAATCTCTGTCGCGATTTCTATTTCTGCTTGCTATATATTTTCAAACTAATTTGTCACTCAGGGATAATCTATCGTTACCTTAATATCCAGTTTATTATCTAATGCTGTATCTATTGCGTTTCCAATTATCTCTCTGTCTTTCTTTAACTTATTATGTGAATCTACATTTTTATAACTTTTAGTGACTTATCTGTATCTCTATCTTGAACTTTGTCTACCTACTTCTGCATCAGTCCTCCTTTTTATACGTATTTCTAATGTTATCGTTATTACTGACTACATGGATATCCCTATACATTTATCTACGACTCTGGATCTATCACAAATTTTATCGTTATCCTGATTTCTGTCTTTATCTCCTTATTCTCAGATTTCCCATATATCTCCGATCTTCGTCATGACGTTTGTTTTTTTAAGTTTTAGTCGGAATTGACATCTCTACCCATTTTCGCGTCTTTACCCATATTCCCTCCCGTCCTCCCTTTTTCTTATCTTTAATATAATTCTAACATTCCTAGCTTGAACTTCATCTATATTGAAATCTATATTTTTATTATTTTGTTATCTTTTGAGACTTCTTCTCTATTACTATCTCTATGTAAATTCCAATTTTCGTCTTTATTTCTTTATTTTCTCTTTCTTTTTGACACCCGGTTTCATTGCCTCTATGTTTTTTAAAACGTTTTATGTGGATCCATACGGAGAATTTTTGATCGCAGCTGTGCCTACAAGAGAGGGACCGTAGCGCCAGGTACAGCAGTTGCCCCTGTATATTGCAGCTACGGATTTTGATGTCAGGGGACGCTGCGGCCCGTAAAGGGACGCTGCGGTTTAATAAAAGATGATGCGTACAGGTCGAGATGCTGGCTGCCACTAAGAAATGGACAGCACCGTACCTAAGACTGCGCTGCTTACCCTGTGAAACAGGAACTGCAGCCGTATCTTAAACGTAAGAGGTGCTCTGTCCTTGCTGAAAGACGGCTAATGTCAGAAATTTTTCTCGTGTATGTTTCTACCCTATTAGAAACCCAGCGATAAAGATAGCACTACATATATAGCTCTATCTTTATTGCTATCTAAACCTCTGATTGGTCTAATTTATCTCTATCTTTAACTTAGAGTCTTATCTTTAACTTAAACTTTTACGCGCACCTTTGGGAGTATGGACGCCTTTTGTATTTCTTACTTTATAAGGACGTCTTTTGTATTGCTTACTTTATAGGGACGCCTTTTGTATTTCTTACTTTATAAGGACGCCTTTTGTACTTTATACTTCATCCGTATTACTCATCTTCATCTCTACTTTTATCTTTGAGTCTATCACGAAAGCCATCGATATCCTGAAATCCGATTGTAATTCTATCTCAAACTTTTAATCTGATTCTTGCATATCTATCTTTATTTTCTGGTTTCATCTCTATTTCTGACCTCTGTATCTGTCTTTCTAAAATGTTTCATTTAAATCGACAGCTCTACAAATTATTGCATTTTAATTGTTTGTATGTCTGTCGCGATCTCTACCTTTGCTAGCTTTCTATTTTTTTCTCTTATTCGAACTTCGGCGATATCTTGAATTCTATTTTCATTTACTCATCCAACACTATTTTATCTGCAAATTGCATATATATTTCACGCAAATATTCTACAAGATGTCAATTCAAGCTAAACTGAAAAATATAGGCACGTCTGCTATCCTCTGCTGGTCACCGTAGGCTTTCTTCGCAGGGGGACTAATGTCCTTTCGTGTTGGGACGTATAGTGCCCCCTTGTGCATAATAGCGCTCCCGCTGCTATGCTGCAGCTCGCAACCTATCTGGAAATATTAGCGGGGCTGCCACGCTAAAAGAGATAGCTCCTCTGTAGTTGCCACAGTTGGCCCAATCAAAAATATAATGGTTCCCCCAGCTGGCCCGGCTCTAGGCCGCCGCGGGTGCGCACGATTTACCTTACTCGGATAATGATGCTACCGTTTGTGCATGCGCGTACAATATTAAACGCAGATGCAATCTGACAGTCGCCTTGTGTAAGTGTGCGTCTGTTCGGCCTATTCGCTGACGTGTCACAAGCGTACTGCCCGCTTGAGCCACGGCTGTCATGTGCTTCCATAACCCCGAAATTTAATCTAACATACGCATGTTCAATTAACTAATTTTGCGGTGTAAAGTGTATAATTTATCAATGTACCGTTTATTTATAGATAATACAACGTGGTAAATGCGTTATTTGTTGCGTAAGTAAAATTCAACTGAAGTTATTTGCAATTTAAAAATATCAATAACTACCGGTTAGCCAAGTTAATTTTCAGCTACTGTGTCAGCGTTCCATTACATGCCACAGTAGTGCCACTGTGGCAGCCATGCTCAGCCCCTAGGTGGCAGTAGGGCAACCACTGCTGGCCCACGGCAGCGCCACCTCCTATTTCCAGTCGGGAAATAGAACCTCAAATTTCAACACAAGTCGTTTATGAGAGTACTGCGGTCCACAAGCAGTGAAGTAAACCATGTATCGCAAATATATTAAAAAACAACGAACAATTGTCTGCTTTTTACATTGCACAAGTCTATTTTCTGCGAGTATTCTTTTGTTTTGCGAGATATCGCTAGGTTCAATCGGACCCTTGAGCCTGAAACCTGTCGCGTCGCACAGGTCCATAAGCAGGCCATTCTGGTGAGCCTATCTTTTTTTAGTGTAGAGTAAATGCGAGAGAGTAGGTGAGATGGAGTAAATGAGGCGGAAAATTGAGGGGTAAAATTGAGGGGAAAAATTGAGGGGGAGAATTCTTGAACCGGGCGGCGGCGGCAGCGGCGGAGAAACTTTTTTTATAATATAGAGAGACTACATATCCCCTTTATTGACAAAGTAACAATGGAAAACAAATTAGTTTCAATAAAAGCAATATAACTGACAATAGATTTGTAGTTCCATACAATTCGTATTTAATGTTGAAAATTAATTGTCATATGATTGTTGAAGTATGTTCAATTCACTATTCAATGTGTCAAATATTTATTTAAATATTGTTATAAGGGACATGATTGTGCATTCATAAAAATGAGTCAAGGTAATAATGAAAACAAATGTGTAGAAGAAAATTTCAACTGCGATGGAATGAAACAATATTCAAATACAAGATATATGTTAGCCCTCCAGAAGCCATGTATCGTCTACTACAATATGCAATGTACGTTTTATTACACGTAATTTACCGATTAACTGTACATTCAACAAATGATGAGTTGCAACCATGCAACAAACACAAGTTTGATTGCATGGTTTGAACTAAATGCAAACGTCCGCAGCTAAACAATACTTGTATGTTGATATACCATATTTTTACATTTTCAATGAAAAAACAAAGAAATGTAAACCAAAAAAAAAGAGTTTGGAAGCCAATTATAAGTAGAATGTACTTTGTAAATCCGAAGGATCGTGAAAGATTTTTTTAAAGATTATTATTATAACATGTAAAAGGGGCTTATGAAGAATTAAAAACATTTGAAAATGTTACATACGCAGCATTTCATGAAGTAGTTGTAGCTAGAAAATTAATAATCACTGATGAATAATGGGGCAAATGCTTGGAAGAAGCAATCAAGGTTGAATTTCCTAAAGCTCCATGTGAATTGTTTGGTTATATATGCGTATTTTATCACCCAGTAAATGTTAAAGAATTATTTAAAAAATATAAAGCATATTTTTACGTCCATTGTAAACTAAAGAAATAGATGAAAATATTTCACTAAAACATATCAATTCTATTTAAACAAGTCACGAGTATACACTGACTGATTTCAATTAACCTAAATTTAGTGAGGATGTTGAGGAAACCAATTATGAAGAATTTTGTAAATGTTAAAGAATTATTTAAAAAATATAAAGCATATTTTTACAGTCCATTGTAAACTAAAGAAATAGATGAAAATATTTCACTAAAACATATCAATTCTATTTAAACAAGTCACGAGTATACACTGACTGATTTCAATTAACCTAAGTTTAGTGAGGATGTTGAGGAAACCAATTATGAAGAATTTTGCCTGTAAACACTATTTTTATGTATTTTCTCACGCTAAATTCGAATCTGTCCCTTAAAATTTAGTAGGATTTTATTTTCATTTAGAAAACAAAAAAAAACTTGTAAACTCGTCAAAATTTAGTCTTTTATGACTCCGTAGGATTTGGTCTCATTCTATACAGCTATAAAACTATAAAAATACTTGTTTGATTATATAAACTATGTAATAAATATATCATATGACCCACATTTACGCGCACACGCGCGTGTTTTAGTGCAAAAAAGGAAACAAGTCTTTATTTGCAGGGTTTTGGAATTGTATACAACGCGATTGTCATGTTGGTGTATGCGTATATATGAGTGTGTGTGTATGTTGTACCTTATTTCCAAAACAAATTTCAGCGCAATTCCTTTGCTTGGCTTCGAGTTATACGTGGTCAAAGTTGGGATTTTAAGCAATTTTTCATTGTTTGCCTATTTTCAATGATTTGTAGCTCATAAGGGATGCATTTTTAACGAAAACTACCCGGATACCTTTTTTTGCAAAATTTTCTGAATTTTTCATTAAAAATACTTTCAAAGCCCTATATATATATATATATATATATATATATATATATATATATATATATATATATATATATATATATATATGTTAAGGCTACCTTATTTGCATTTTAAACCTCAAAATATGAAAATCTGAATGTTCGATCCGAACTCCGACAACCTCAATACAGTAAAAAGATTTATAGTAAAAAAGTAGCTGTAAAGTTTCAGAATGGGCCTGACCTTCTACTAGAAGTGATGTAGAAAACAAACATAATATAATGGCTAATAAGTGGTTTTACATTCAAATTAAGCACTTCTAACCTAGTACATTTCATGTCTACCGATACGTATTAGTTAAAAATGCATCCCTTATGAGCTACAAATCAATAAAAATAGGCAAAAAATACAAAAGTTGCTTGAAACCTCAACTTTGACCAGCTGAACCCTATTAAAAATTGTACATCGTTTATAAGTATAAGTATAAGTATAACATTTTAGATCGTACATAAGATCTTATCAGCGATTTTCAACCAAGAACTAACATAAAATCTTTTGTAAGATCTTATACAAGATCTTATGTTCATGTAAAAAAAAAAATTTCATCTAATATTCATTCAAGAGCTTACGCAATATCGTATATAAGATCTTGCATAATAGATTACGTAATATCTTTCCCAAGTTCTTACATAATATCGTATGCAAGATCTTATGTAAGTTCTTATAAAAGACCGTATATAACACTTAAAGAGATATCTTTTTATTTATGATTTACTGAAGGTCGTATGCAAGATCTTCTATAAGATCCTATGTATATCTTGAGTAAGTGATCAATAAAACGGTATCTCTTTAAGTGTTATATTAGATATTAGATAAAAACGTAAGATCTTGAATTAATAATTAATAAAAAGATTTCTTTTTATCATGGCGGTAAGATCTTGCATAAGACCTTAGACAAGATCTGATATATGATTTTACGTAAGTTCTTACATACGATCTTGAGTAAATTTTTTAATAGGGAAACTCGAAACTAAATGAATGAATCGCGCTGAAATTTTTTTTGGGATTCAGGTACAACATGTATCATATATATATATATATATATATATATATATATATATATATATATATATATATATATATATATATATATATATATATATATATATATATATATATATATATATATATATATATATATAATATATATATATATATATATATATATATATATATATATATATATATATATATATATATATATATATATATATATATATATATACGGTTTGTGCAAAAATAATAATTTTCATTTCCGACTTCACAGAGAACTACTCATATGTACACACACACACACACACACGCACGCAAACATGAGAATCGCGATGTATACAATCCCATAACCCTGCAAATAAAGACTAGTTTCCTTTTTTGCGCTAAAACATTCGCGTTTGTGCGTAAATGTGGGTCATATAACGTCATATAAAGCATGAAAAAATACATAAAAGTAGTGTTTACAAGCATTAAATAAAAGAAAACCATTGTTCTACAGTGAAGTTTTTTGCGAAAACCGTCAACTTCAACAAATTTTCCTGGGCCATACAGTCAACATTAACCTTTCTGCTTATTTTTCTGTGATTTTCGATAGTTTAGACATCATCCTCTAAAAAATTCAGATTGATTGACGGGCTGGATACGGAGCTATTTGACTTTGAAACACGAAAAGTTGAAATACCCCATAGTGCGCTGCCATCGGTCACCCTCTATACCTAGGCGCCGTTCTCGTATGGTTCATTTACCTAGACACCAAAAACCACGTTGCGAGCTGCCTATACCTCGGCATCGGCCATCCTGTACACCTAGACACTGCTCTCGAATGATTTTTACACCTAGACACAAAAATAAAACGGTGCACTCTACCTAGACGTCGTCATCGGCTACCCTGGCTACCGCTACCGCGCCACTTGATATTAAATAAAAAAAAATTAAAAAATGTAAATATTTGTATTTATTGAATTAAAAATTTGAAAACCCAATAAAGAAGTAAATAGTGTCGCGATCGCTGCAGGCTTCTCAAACTCTCCTTCGTGGCGCTACCGCGCCACTTGATATATAATTGTAATGTATCAAGTTAAAATTCCCATAGTAAAGAATATTATTTATATGATAAGTAAATAAATCATTATGACTACAATTGAGTTAAGCAAAATATGGATATTAATTATTATAGAGATATTGTTCAATAATCTCGATTATTTGATTTGGGTACATTATGGTAAAGAGCAGGATAGCAGGATGAGGTAAATAAATAAACAATATTTTTATATTTAATAATATAAGGGTAGCATAAAGCCTTTATTCACTTTATTTATGTCAAAGTCTCGTATCAATATTGATGTAGATCACCGCATGAAATTATTAATTCTTCGAAATAATAATAACCGAATAAAATATTATACGATGCGAAAGAATAATTCGAATACATAAAAACTGGATCAATACAGTCGGTGTACGCACTATGGAAAAGTGGTTTATAAAGATTTATGCGAAAACCATAATTGTTGAAGGAAAGAGAATATTATTATAATATTATAATTAGATGAGATACTTGTTAAAGTATAGGTGTGACTTAGCAATAATGAAAAAGACTGTAGCTTTCTAGAATAAACGAAATGATTGATTTGATTCAATTATGTAGTATACAAGAAAGTTTGAATAAGTGTATTGAAAATATAGTGTTGCAAACGGAAATTGTCAAAACAACTTGTTGAGCCTTGCCTGCGACACGGACGTACGTCTGGTTTTCAACAGGTCTTCTAGGTTAAACAACTTGTAGGGTTATAATTGATAAATGTAAACGTAACAAAAATAATATTACATAGATGTTTGTGGATGATATTGAAAGGAATGCGTAGTACATAGAAACTGATGTATAATGATTGCGGTGACCTTGTGCGTATTACTTGTTAAACGCACAAGAGTGTTAGAGCGAGATTATTCGTATTAACATAAATTGTTGTGCGTCCTAGGATAACCGACTAGGGTCTGACGTAGCCATCCCAGCCGGACGGCATATAGCGGTACTTTTACGTCCCGTTGGAGGCGAGTTATTCGTTAATGTTGCGTGTTGAGTTTCTCCAAAATTGGAAAAACTCCCCGGATCAGTCCTCAAGGAAGATCTTTGGGTGCACTGTATTAGTAGTCTGTAAATTAGAATGATTAAAATAATATATCTGGGTATACTATTTCTGGGTTGTGTTGTACCGGCTTCGTAGCACGACAGGAACAATGGCCTCCTTCTGGGCAGCGTGGAGCACGTGGCGTCTATCGGTTTCTTGATATCGATAGATGTGTAAGCTTTAAGGAGGAAATGTGTACTAACTGCCGCTGCGCTCAACAAGATAAATTTAGTAACGCATTGGCATATGCGCAACGCTGTTACTATGATTAATTGCGCGCAAACGCACCCGAAGAAACCCGGGCGGCGCGAAAAGTGAAAATATAGGCGTAGCTACACTGCCGAACGCTCGCTGCTCACACCCGTGCTTACAAAAATTAAAATTTGAGGTGCCGGGTCCTAATGTTTAGAGCAGGCATGTGCGACGCTGCCTTGGCTCCCCTTCCCATATCTGATGACCTGGTACGGACGTTGCAATCTCTACTATTGGGTATACCGCTCTATAAGGTGTACTTCTAAAGTACTCTTAAAAAGTTTATTATAATTGAAAATTATTTTTTAAATAGTAAAACCTTTTTAAAAACACATGCATTGAAGCATTTTGAGCAATATTTTGATTTTAAAATATTAGTAATGAAAATTTCAGGTAAGAAAATCATAGTGATTCCACAATCAATATAGTGTCTTTTGATCATTGCTAACTGAATTTTGTCTATTTATAAAATTGCAAAAATTCGTACGCGAAATTACAGATGTAATTTTGACCAAAGATCTTACTTGAGATTATTCAATAAGGATTGTTAAAATAGTATATTTTAATACAAGTGCGCAAAAGTTGATTCTGTAGAATGTTGATTTGTGTAAAAACAACTTTTTGCATGCACATCCAACGTTAACAAGGACGAAGAAAGAAAAAACAAAGAAGAACGTGAAAAAGTGTAACACCCCGTACAAGCTTCACAGTACACACTATGAATTATATTAAAAACTAAAATCATTTGACCAAAATTTCAGATTTTACGCGAGTGTTTCGCGCTCCTTCACTCTTCACATTAACGCTCCGGGCCACAGCTAAGCTCTCAGCTGCAGAACATCAGCAGCACCACGAGTCAGCAGCGGCGGCAGCAGAAACAGCGATGGAGCGGAAAGAGCGCGCAACACGCGCGTATATCTATATGTATTGAGCGGCGAGCGCAGCGGCACGATAAGGCGCGAGAAAAGGTGTAGCGACGGAACAGCGGCGTGGCGCGCGTATTATAATATACTTGTGTGAATGATTTTTGTAAATAGGTGTAAATGTTTGTGTGAATGTAAGAATGTTAGAGTTTTTCCCGTGGCTCGATAACCGCTCTATCCGCTGCCATTATAGGTAAGAACTTGCGCTGGCTACCTGACCTTACTAGCCGAAGCGCAACTTAAGCGCCAGCGCGACTAAAAGTGCCTTGTCCCTGCTCTTGAGCACTTATGCCTTAAGCAGGTATTAGAAAAAACTTTTAAAAAATTCTACAATTTCTTAACTCGAACGAATAACTTCTTAACTCTGTTAAAAGTGAGAATTGTTAAAAGTTTTACTTTCGAATGAGACAAAAACCAATAGAGAAACGGGCAGAGCTTAGTGTTATTTTGTCTTGTTATTATTTATTATATACTGTAAATTTTATAAGCATGTAGAACCCAGGTGCATAAGATTGCTGAGCAACGACGTAGACCGCGCAGTCAAAAATGTCGTTGAAGTATGTTGGGATGCAGGTTATGAAGATGATTTGCAAAAGAATAATGCTTAGTTATCTGTCGAGTACCAAGCCTTTATTTATCTGAACAAATGGATCATAAACGTAAGATATCTGCTCTCTCGGATGAGTAGCGGCAGACTGATTGCATGCGACCTGTCACTGTGACTTAGCTCGTAAGGTGGCACGCGTGTGATCCTTGCATTCTCTCTCACTAAGTCACGTCACTTAAATCAATACCAGGTTTTCTTATCCTGGGGCTCCTTACGCCTTTCCTCCTGGTTTGAGTTACCTGTACAAACAAGAAAAGAGTCAGTTATTTAGCTGACATATTGAGTATCTTATTCGCTCCGTGCGATCAGTTGGAGGAGATAGAATGTAACTTGTTGAAAGTACTTTAAGTTCTTTGGATTGTACGGATGCTCAAGTTGATCAAGATGATCCACAGTTTTGTGATCAAGATTGTCAAGCGGATACTTTTTTGAAAAACTATGAACTTCAAAGAACGTTCACCTGCAATAGATACATATATTCATGTGGACTTTGCAATGCTGAAGTGCAAAAAAAAGTGGCAGTGAACGTTAAGATAATAGTGCCAAATAGAAGACAGTTTAAGGATAAGCAGTGCGATACGCCAGTAAAAACCTCTGTAGATAAGTCAGTTGGAGTCGATGTTACCAGTGCTAACAATGAGCCTTTTGTGCACACATGCACACATGTGCAAGAAACTCCTGATACAATACGAGTAGCATCGATCTAAAACAAAATTATTTTGTTAATAATTTTTGCTTATTTCTACAACAAAAAAGTATGCACAAATTGCATTTATCTTTGTACTGTAAGGTTTGAGTGAAACAGAAATTTGTCGAATAATTTATGCTTCTATCAGATAGCCAGACCATTTGTTTGGTACTCTTGCACATTACAAACCATCAATATCCATTATTGATTTCCAATTGATTTTTGTTGATTACAATTTATTAATTAAGCACTAAACAAATTTGCACTTGAATAAATAGTTCCTTAGATATGAGAGAAACTTTATTCACGCCAAAATTAGTGTATTTACTCAACTGACATTGTAATTTACAAAATATCAATGTGACTTGAATTTTGAAATGGGAAGCGCTATATGTCGACGATGGAAGCAGCGCTTTCGGCCGCTCGATGCCGTGCGCGCGTACGAGTTTTCTAATCGCATTTTCTCCATGTTTACTAATTGGAAATTAATGAGACTTTTTGTAAATTAATCAGCAATGAGCTAAGTAACACCACATGTATTTATTTACTCATTCAAGATCATTTTTTAATTTATAAATGTATATTTAAGCGTGTACCCTATGTAAGCCAGTGGACGCGATTATTTAATTGCACCTCTCGATCCGGTAGATGGCGTGTCATGCTTCGCACGGAGCGAATACTTTAAGTCATTGTGCAAATGAACTGTATAGCCTCGGTAAAATTGTCTGCAAGATCTTCTTTCGACTTAACCCAATTTATTTCAACATAGCGCTTATTCACACATTTTTTTACAGTGATACATAGCGACATATTATTACACCGCAGGGTAATTTGATACAAACTTCGACTCAACATTATCTTTAGTGTGTTATGCAGTGACATCGCTTCTTGGCAAGTTTCGCTTATGTCAGCGTATTCCGCTTGACATGTGGACTGAGCTATGCTTTGCTGTTTGTGTGTCCTCTAAGCCACAGAATTACCAAACATTTTATTCACGTAGCTGCAGTTGGTCAGTGAGTTCTTGCAGTCCGACAGACTTGCATTAGAGTATGCAATCATATTGTTCGATGTATTTCAAAAGGCCCATTTGTAGTTTTTGGGTCCTGCCAGATATTGAAAAACTCTTTTTACCATGTTCCATTCGACCATAGTCAGATTAGCTTGATGCCTGCTAAAAACATTCATTGCAAAAGATATGTCTGGCCTTGCTGCGCTAGCAAAATACAAAAGAGATTCTATCGCTCCCCTGTATAAACGATTTGATATTTTACTTCCTACATGATCTTCTTCGTCCCTCTCTTTCCTATTATGGCTCGCAGCCTTGAAAAGTCGCATAGAGTTTTGACAGGTTTACACTTTGCAAAGCCAAATTTTTTTAACATCTTATCCACGAATTTAGTTTGAATTAATTTTAAAGTATGCCTGTCAAGATCTCTCTCAATTTTGATACTTAATTGATTTATTCCCCAAAGTCCTTGATTTTAAACTCGAAAATAGACGAGAAAGGCTTAACTGAGCTTAAGCCTTTCTCGTCTATTTTCCTTTTAGAAACCCATCTGAAATCTATAATATTAGATCTTTTATCACTCATTTAAATATCATACTTATCCACAGCAGTATATACTTGCTTATTTTTCTACGCATCTAATTCAGTATTGATAGCATAAATCTAGTGTTATCTCTCTGGAGAATTTGTTGCCACTCTATAAATCTGCGGATCTCTCTGAATTTCAGCTAACAACGAATGATATTTCAAATCACTTAATTCGCGATCATCTTTTGTTTTTGGTGACTCGCGTAAGAAAAACATGACTTTAGGGTTTTTCCTTGTCCTACCTATTTTTCCCTTTATCTCAGGTACACTTTTAAGTTTATTTTTGTACGCTAGACTCTATGCCAATCTTGTTTAAATCCACAGACTCATGCGCTTTCGAAAATGTTAACTCAGAATTTTTAGTTTCTGCAGCCATCCTCGTAGCATAATCTTTGTCTGTCATACTTTCAAAAAATTTCTCATGTTTTTTGTCATATATTTATATAACCGACTAGAAACCCTTGCATCGCTTGTCGTATCCGTGCCTCATGGTATCTTTTCATACGCTGCGCAACTAAAACGTTCAATTTGCTCCAAGCATTGTGATCGATTCGGCAAGATCTTGCACAATGGCTTCAAGCATTCTGATCTATTTAGCAAGATCTTGAAACGGTCACGACTCTTCTTGGTCTTGTGCGCGTATAAGACTTTTGTTTTTTTGAGAAGAAGGATGATAATTTACTGATCTGCGTCTGAATTTTGATAGCAGATCACAAATAGAAATTTGATTCTATATAATAGTATATTCTTATAATATGTGATAGGTCCAGGATACCAGGTAGTATAAGGATATTACAATAATAAAAATTTGTTATTTCTTTTCAATGAACGAAATATATTCTATCAGTAATTTTTAAGATAGAATATTGAGTAAATTGCAAGCATTATTGGCAACATAAAAATATATGTATTCGCTTTGATTGTATAATATTATTATAAGTCAATACGCTTTACTTTGCGTTATTGGCGACACCGTAAAACTCTACACAAAAATAACCCTACACCATACACAAAATAACTCTACACGAAAAAACTCTACACAGATATTTACTACACACAAAAACACCGTGAAACTCTACACAATCGTATAAGCTATTATTATTGATTGTCCTACTCTGATAGCCTTGACCATCACCACGATTGCTGGCACGTCCTCTGAAGCTGCCTTTGCTAGCTTAACTGTTGCAGTTCCGTTGACCGAAATCACCTCAACCTCTGCCACTTTGAAGCATGCATCTTCCACATTTGCTCTAAGATGCGTCTTTTGGACCTTCGCCGATGGACAAGGCAACTGTAGCACATCCACTTACTAGAGTGTAGACACTAAGCAATCAGATGGCCATCTATGCCACAACTTCTGCAAATGCATCTTCCTTGACTTTGGTTTCTTGGTTGCGCTTGAAACATCTTCACAGCGCTGTTAAGCTCTTTGCCGGTACTTTTTTCATCAACTTGCAACAAACAATTTTTTAGTTGATCGCACGACAACAGTTTTCCGATCGTTTCCTTGTAAAGAATCATAAAAAGTTAGTTCAGGTACAACAATTGATATTGTCTGTACAAAGTAGGCTCTTTTTACCTTTTCAGGCATCTCTCCCTCATCTGGCAAGTTTTTAAAGACTCGTACATTTTCTTAAAAATGATCATAAAAGTTCAAGGCTGACTCTTTGCCCGGTTGATACTTTAGAGCGAGTAGATCTTGTCTAGCAGTTATGATGGTGGTTTTTGATTCGTATCTTTTTAATTCCTTGAGTTTTCTCAAGATTTTATTTGGTTCGTTAAGATTTAAAATCTTGTTAAAATAAATCTTATCTATTTTATTTATTATAAGATCTCTTACTTTGTATTTATCGTCAGCAACCTTTTGCTCAAGGCACAACACAACTGGATTATCCTCTAGTATGTAGATCAGTTTTTTGATTTGTAATTTAGACTTTGAATAATCTTTGAACATTTCAAAGTTAATATTTTTAATCAGTCTATAACTTCTGACTGCTGGACTGTCTCGATTTGAAATTTTTATTTTCAATCGCGGATAATAATACATTTATGCTATTAACTTTAAGCGACTTTTTTCCCTTTTTATTCAATAACAATAAGATTTTAGCTTCTACAAGTTGATTTAGGAAACATATTACATATAACCAATCTCCCTTAGACCCATTCTCGTCTGAAATAGTATCCGGTGAATAAAGTATTTTTAAAATCGTGAAAATGTTTGTATATTTTTAATCACGACGAACAATGAGAAATGCAAGTAAATTATTTTTTTTTTTTAAATATCTGCGCTTTTGAAAGGGTTACAAGTGGACAAATCAAATGTCTGGAAGAAAAAACTTTAAAACATTTTCTCTTTTCTTCTCAACGTTTCGACGAACAATGCCGCCCTGATCAGGAGACTGATGTGAAAAATTTGTATTTATTAAAAATTTGTTGGTGTATAATAATGTATGTACAGTGTGAAATAAAACTTACAATTATGGAAAAGATCGGTACAAAATTTTGTCGAAAAGGCGCAAATGTCTGGAAATTATGAACCACTTTAGCGTGTATAATCTAACCTTTGACAATAGCTTAGTGCTTCATTTAGAAAGCTAAGTGATTTGCTTTAAGCGGTATTTAATATTTGTTTTATCTTCAATTTTCCAGATTTAGTCCTTACGAGTGGGAAAACTCTCGAACCAGTACTAATCAAATTCCAACGTTAGAAAATGACTACACGTTGTTGAATTCTTTATGGTTTACAATTGGATCACTTATGCAACAAGGCTCCGATATTGCTCCGAGGTTAGTAACACATATTTATATTTAATGTATGTATAAAATTCCTTCCTGTTACAATGTCGCTACCCTAAGCGGGTCTTGGGCGTTGTCGTCCAGATCGGACGGGTGGGTGCCTATCACCACTACACAGCGCGTCCTTAGGTTGCGGATAGAGGAACAGCCCCTGAGAAAGAGGTTAGCTGCGAATAAATTGAATAAGCAGCCGCGGACAGCCGATAGGAACAGGCGTGGGTGTGATGAGCCCACACTGTCGAACGCATTCATCTAGAAACACTACGCAAGCACCACAACAACAAAAACACTTCACATTATCTCTTATCTCTCAATCTATCTCTTTCATCACACATTACAAAAATGGGCAAAAATCCTGCTGCCGAGGAGGATGCGGGAGCGATGAGAACTGCCCCGAAAGGGGATGTGTAGAATGATTCGTCACCTGGTCTTACGCGGTAACGATGCCAGCGAAGGCGCGCTGCCTTGCAGGGGGGCGTTAGGATGCGAGAATGAAACCGTAGTGTGTCTGACGACGAGCTGAAACTGTCCTCGTCAAAGTCGGAAAGCTCTCATACTTAGTTCTAGAGAAGTATGGGGGTTATCACCTCTAGAACGGTGGACTCACCTGCGATCGGAACAGGTTTAACATAACATCATGGCTCAAAAAAATCAAATCCGAACCAAAAGGGATTTAAGGGTCGGAACTTGGAATGTTCGCAGTCTATACAGAGCAGGTGCGTTTAAAGAACTTGTAAAGGAAGCTGATAGGTACAATCTAGATTTGGTAGCAATACAGGAATCGCGGTGGCCAGATGGCAGAGTACTAGCATCGGGTAACTTCACGTACCTGTATGGGGCCGGGAGTGGGGGATCTCTAGGCACCGGATTTCTCGTAAGCAAAAGCATCATACATTCGGTTAAAAGTTTCAAATCCGTCAATGATAGGCTCTCGTACATCATTATCGAAGGTGAATGGTATAGATATGTATTTATTAATGTACACTGTCCTACGGAGGACAAAGAAGAAGAAGCTAAGGATCGCTATTACGAAACTTTAGAGCTGGTAATCGACCAGTTCGCGTCTTACGACACAAGAATAGTATTAGGCGATTTCAATGCTAAAATAGTAGGGAGGAAATGTTTAGGCCTACTCTATGTAAGGAAAGCCTGCACGAAGCCAGCAATGATAACGGTATTAGAGTCATAAATTTCGCGGCGACAAAAGATCTTATAATCAAAACTACGTGCTTTAAGCACAAGTACATACACAAGGCAACGTGGACATCGCCGGACGGGGCCACACAGAACTAAATTGATCATTTCCTCATTGAAAAAAGACGTCATACTAATGTTCTTGACGTAAGGGCTTACAGAGGGGCAGATAGCGACTCGGACCACTTCCTAGTAGTAGCCAAATTAAGAGCTAGACTAGTAGCGAATCAAAATAGTAAGCGAGCAAACAAGGTAGAAAGCTTCGATATTGAGAAACTACGAGATAGAACAGAGCGAATTAGGTACCAGATAGAAATTAATAACAGGTTTCAGGCACTTGAAGAAGCAAACACATCGAAAAAACGGTAAAAGAGGCCGCGAACAAAGTACTGGGTAAAAAGAAAAAGCCAAAGAGCAAACCATGGTTTGACGAAGAGTGCGAACTCTGGTTTGAAAGGCGCAAAAAGGCTAAATTAGATAGCTTACAAAATAGAAGCGATAGGACCGTAGAAGAGTATTTTAACGTAAGGAAACAGACGAGCGCGATCTACAGAAATAAGAAGCGGGAGTATCAAAAGAATCTTATTAGGAGAATAGAAACTAACAGTAAGGAAAATAACCCCCGCGAAATGTACAGAGGGATTAACGCCATCAGAAAGGGTTTTAGGAGTAGAGTGCAATTGATGAAGGACGAAAACGGGGACCTCGTAACAAATGACAACGAATTACTGTCGCTGTGGAAAAATTATTTCGATAAATTATTAAACGTGCACGACAATAGCGAAGAATTAGGGGACGAAATTCACACTGCTAAACCCCACGTGGAGGAACCGAGCTACCAAGAAGTAGAGGCCGCAATTAAAAAACTAAAAAACAACAAAGCCGCGGGAAATGACTCTTTACCAGCTGAGTTACTCAAATATGGGGGCGTCGAGCTCACTTTCAAAATCTATTAACTAGTATGTGCCATCTGGAAAAATGAAACAATACCCGAAAATTGGATGGAATCTATCATTATACCGATTTTTAAAAAGGGGGATAAGACAGACTGCAATAACTATAATACATGTAGTTAGTAATACAAGCTAGACTCACTCCATTCGCGGAAGATATAGTAGGAGATTATCAATGCGGATTTCGGCGCAACAGATCGACGAGCGATCAAATGTTTACTATAAGACAGTTGTTAGAGAAAAAGTGGGAATTTTGCGAAACCATACATCAACTATTTATAGATTTTAAAAAAGCGTACGACTCTATTAAGCGAAGCAAAATGTATCAAATTCTAGTACTTCTCGGTGTACCGAAAAAACTCGTGAGATTAATTCAAATATGTCTGAACGGAAGCACGGGAAAGGTCCGAGTAGGCGGTAATGTATCAGAACCCTTCATGATACGCGATGGTTTAAAACAAGGGGATGGGCTCTCTACGGTGCTGTTCAACTTAACGTTAGAGTATGCCGTTAGAAAAATGCAGGTTAGCCAGCTGGGTGCAACGCTTAATGGAACAACGCAGATACTAGGCTACGCAGATGATTTGGATATACTGGGGGATTGTAGAGATACGGTAGCAAGAAACGCGGAAATCCTCATAAAAGCGGTGGAGTATACAGGGTTAGAAGTGAGTGAATCAAAAACAAAGTACATGATTGTGGATAAGCTAGGCATCTGCAGAGGGGAGGAATATCTCAGAGTTGGTAATTTTAGTTTTGAAAAGGTTAGCGAATTCAGGTATCTGGGTACGACCATAAATGATAGAAACGAGACTTAAGTCGAGGCTGTTGTCTAAAAACGTTAAAATAAGAATATACAGGACAATAATACTGCCGGTGGTTCTGTACGGGTGCGAAACGTGGGCTCTCACTAAGCAGGCGGAGAACCGTTTTAGGGTATTTGAAAATAAAGTCTTGCGAAAAATATACGGGTCGAAGAAAGATGAGGAAACCGGGGAATGGAGGAGACTACACAATGATGAGTTACACAATCTGTTCGCGTCACCAAATATTAACAGAATAATAAAATCGCGCAGATTGGGATGGGCAGGGCACGTAGCGAGAATGGGAGACGACGTAGATGGGAGGACAACGTAAAAACGGATTTAGTAGAAATAGGACGGGTAGGTATCGATCGGAGAGGTGCATCTTGGGTGGGGTTGACACAAGACAGGGCAGCGTGGAAGGCTTGCGTAGATGAGGCGATGAACTTTCGAGTTCCAAATGCCATGTAAAAAAAAAAAAAAATAAAAAAAAATAAAATTCCTTCAACACTGTACAGAAAAAAGAGTTGAAATTTAGCAATTTCACAGACTTGTAACATTAAAAAACACTTCAAGCATAAGGATGTAAAGTGTATCTAATAAGCTCCAATGTAAGTTCTATGTTTGTTACAGTTTCATCAGTGGTAGGGTCACAATTATTCTTATCAGCTCCCACAGCTAACTTCAAGGGACACCGCAGTTAAAGTAATCCGCGTCATTCCACAAAGTAAGCCATTAAGAGTCTCAGCTCGAAGCAGCTATGTTCGAGTTGTAGGTGACGGCATAGTTCAAACAACAATTAGCTAATCTGAAACTTGATTACAAAACCACCATACCCCAAATCTACTCACCCCATACGCATAGAGTTGCAAATATAATATTTTAATACTAATATATCTCAAGCCCCTACATTCATCTATCCTAGACATAGGGGGATGCAAATCAAAAAACGAAAATTATGCTAAACCAAAATCCTAAAACAGCCTACATTGGGCAGAATAAAATGCTGATGTGAAACAAACATACTGAATTCTAAATAAATAAACCCACCCAACTTATAACCATTAAGTTCCAAGCAGTCAATCATAAATAAGAGAATATTTTGCTTTCTCCTAGAGAAAGTTTTGGAATAGTGTTATGTCTTAAACTTATGATAAGCGACACTAGACAGTAACTCTAAGCTTTGACATGCAAAGTTTTAGCGCCATCAGTGCCTGACTAACTAGGCCATCTAAGCAAAAACAGCTCTTAATAGCTGCTAGAAAATCTTTTGAAACCACAATAGATTCTTATGTATTTTATTTTAAAATAAACACTGATTTATAATGCTAGCTAACTTTCCCTTAGCAGTCAGTGAAGTAGAATATCACTTCTATCGTTATGATTGAATCACTGACTGATAATATTTCAGACTTTTGGAATATTTTATTGACCTCTCGTGAAACGAATTATGAGAAAGAAAAAGTGAGAAATAAAATACTTACTAAAAACGCGTGGCCTATTTGTGTGATTTCTCTCACCTTGTTTTTAATCAACTACAGACCTGCTCAGCTACCAACGCGTTTTCTTAATAAGGGGTCGCTCTGTGGCACATTTTGAAAAATTTTTTTGCTAATTCAGATACCTCTTAATACAAAAATAAATATAGAAATTCAACTAGCAATCGTCGTTGGCCCAGAAAAAATATTAATTTAATATTGAAAATAAGATCGAATTAGCAAAACACACACACACACGCACATACATATATATATATATATTTTTTTTTTTTCAACAGCTTATCGTGCGGCCGCGAAGATGCCGCACGTCACTTCCAGGAGGTTAATTTCCCGGTCGGCGATCCCTCGATGATGGCCAGGCGATAGCGAACGGACGTAGCCGCTGGTGCAGCGCTATCATCCGTGCGTTGGTCTGCCCAATGCTCGCTACAAATGCGTGGTGCGCCCAGAGCACCACGCTTTCCTCCGCGTATACGTGGGTAATAAGACGGCTGGGGTAATCGGGAATTGCACAAAGAAGAAACACTCGCGTGTAAAGTTAATAGCCAGAAAATATATTGTCGAATCTGAGTGAAATACGAATTATTGCAAATTCTAGAAGACGACGCTTGCACGCGCGATTGCGAGGAGGACGCGCGCGGTTTCTCAGGCGAACCCGGGCCGACAATTCATTGGCGACGAATTTCGGCCTTTGGCAGCTTCGTCCCAGGTATTGATGGAGAACCTACTTACTCAGTCGCTGGCTGAACGCTTTATCCCTCGTCCTTACGACCGTTGACGGCACCGGGAATACTTGTGGGCTAGGGTGGATCTGGAGGCGTCCCTCCAGGCACTCGAAGCTAGGGAACACACTTGTACGCCGGTACGGACAAACGGCTTGCGGATTGTTGACGGTATCGGTAGCATAGCTGTTGACCCAGCCGAAGCGAAAACGAATCTGAGCGCGCTCGCTCCTCCTCCTCCTCGCGGAAAATCTCCTGTCAGCGTCGCCGCTGACGTCGTTTGCTATCCTCGAAATCCTAATCGACCTGCTGATGATACTAAAAATGAATAAATGCACAGGTAATGGAAATGACGAAGAACACTGGTTTCGGGGGCCTTCGGGTACTATTTATTCGCCGTAACTGTTACATCTTCTTCTTCCCCTTACTTCTTTGCTCAAAATTTTCAGGGGTGTTCCCGCCGGATGGCCTCTTGGTCCGCCTTGGAAGGGCAATATGCGGAGTTGCGTACTCGGGGGTTACCACAGACGTAGCAGCGGCATCCCTCCTCCCGCTTCTTCTCACGGTACGCCTGTTTTTAGCGCGCCTGGCTCTTGGTGAATTCTTTGTCTAGGCGAGCGCGGTTTAGTTCGCGCTCGAGTTCTCTCGCTCGCGCAGTTGCCTCCTTCTTCTCCTTCTCAAGCTTTTCTCGCTTGAGACGCATAGCCTTGATACGCGTGCAAGCCTCCTGCTTGCGGCGTTGTTCGTCACGACCGTGGATCTCTTGGGATCGCCGAGTTGCCCGGATCGACGCCTGCTTCTCGCGACGGTCGTGGATGCGCGCGGCTCATCTCACGGCTTGGGGAGGCACGTCGCCGCCAGCCCGACGTATAAATTCGTCAAACTGACGAAACGCGGCCATCTCCCACCTCTTCATCTCCTCGACGTTCCACATCAGCTCCTCGAGCTCTTCTTCAAGGGCGTCATAGGCGAGGTCGACTGATGAAGTAGTCGTCGTGCTGAAAGGCAAGGGGCTCGGTCGTCTGCCCCGCGCATCTTCATCTAATGATAGCGTTGTTACTGTACGCGCGGGGCTCTCTCTACCCCGCGCACCTTCGTCCGACGATGGTGCCGCGCCCGAGCACATGGGTTCTCAGCACCCCTTACGCCTTTGTCTGAGGACGGTACCTCCACAGTATCCGCTGCGACGTTTGCAACGTCGATAAGAGGAATCTCGGTCGATGCGGCCAAGACCTGAGTGCGCGAAAGAAACAAGCGAGTCAGCTTGTTGTTGTCGGCGCTGGCCTGTCCTATAGTTCGAGGAACGGGCTAGCTAACCGTCAACGTTGGCGCGAGAGCGAGCCTCGTCAGCGCGCGCGCTGATTAGCCCTCCGCATGTCGCAGAGTGTGCGTGTGTTTGTGTGAGTTAAAGGTGCAGTGCGTTGGTACTAGGAGGTGCCGACGTCCGGACGAGCCGGCAACCATCCTGATCAGCACGAGAGGACGAAGGCCAGCTAGTCCACTACCACTATCGTAAGGACCAGAGCAGCCAGCATGATCGGCGTGGAAGAGCCAGGGAAGCCAGCCGCCACCAGGTCTACGAGGAGTCAGGGAGGCGCCGACAGGAGGACCGACGGTAGTATAAGAGAGACCTTTTATTCACCGTAGGCAAACAGTACAAATGCAATCAGTAGATACAAGTCAGTAAATTTAAAATATAGTTCGTGTGAACACATCAAAAATAGTGAGATTACACAATAGAATATTAATTTATACTTTTGTCAAGGTATAGCGCTTACATCATGTAATAACACAGTCGGAAAGTAATAATACTATAATAAAACTCAAAGTTAGGTTGTTTCATTACGGGTCAATCTCAAATAGATGTTGACGCACCATCCTTTTCAAACTCGCGTAGGATGGTGCGTGACGCAAAGATGATGGCAGAGAGTTCCATAGGCGGACACTCTCAGTCTGAAAAAACCCCGCGCACACCGCCGGAGTGGCGAGTTCCGGTGGCTCTCCTCTATATATAGGACTTGGCTGAAATCGCGAAAAGAGAGTAGCCAGGTAGCTCGGCTCTTCAATACGCAGGATTTTATACATAAGCAATGCAATAAAGTACTGCCTTCGCGAGTCAGTTCGAAGCCAGCCCAGGCGTTTTTGGTACGGAGTAATGTGCTCATCCCTCCTAACCCCGAAGACATATCTCAAGCATGAATTTTTCAGTCCCTGTAGTCTCGTTCTTTGCTCGTTTGTTGCGTCTAAATATGTCACAGAGCAGTAGTCAAGATGCGGCAGGACCAGTGCCTCAACTAGTCGCTTGCGAAGAGCCTCAGTGGTACAGGCCCTGATAAACCGCAAGCTGTACAGGGCTTTGTTGACTCTCTTTGCTATTTGGTTTATCTGCGGTTTTCGCGTTAGACCACTATCAAGTATAACACCGAGACTCGTCACATCGCCACTAAAAGGGATGAGGACTCCGGACCGCATCCCAATGCCTGGCAAGCTCATATCGTTAACGATATTGCCATTCCTTGGCCCGAATAAAATTGCTTTAGTTTTGCCAGCATTGAGGCGCAGACCGGCCCACTCCGCCCATCCAGACACGAGTTCCGCCGCATCAGTCAGTCGAGTAATACCCTCCTGCATTTTTCCTTGGTCGTGTGCAGATAGATTTAGAGATCATCTGCATAAAAGATATGCTTAACCGAACTGTGAACAGTTGAGTCGCTTGAGTCGCTCGTCGGGTCTGATGTAAAATTGTCTTTGATTAGGTGTTGTAGGTCGTTGACATAAAGGCAGAATAAAAGAGGGCCCAGGACGGAACCTTGTGAAACTCCCAGATTGGTTTCGGTCCAATCTGAGAACATGTTCTTGCTTTTTATGACTTTCTGAGTACGACCTTGTAAGTATGACTTAATCCACAGGAGAGCCGACCTGGGAAACCCCAGTTGACAAAGCTTAAGGAGTAACTTTGACGGAGATATTTTGTCAAAAGCCTTACTGAAGTCGAACAGTAGCAGTAGCGTCAGTTTCTTTCGGTTTCTGACCGTTCTTATGTCGTCAGTTAGTCTTAAGTTTCAGTAGAGCTGTTTGTGTACTATGATTCCGACGAAAGTGGGTCTGGAGGGGATCAAGTATATTATTGCTATCTAGATACTCCATAATCTGGTCGTGGGCGATCTTTTCGAGCACCTTAGAGAGGAAGCAGAGCAGCACTATGGGACGAAAGTCCGAGACCGTTGTCGGAGCTACGGTCTTTTTAAGCGCTAGGATCTGCGCCCTCTTCCAAGACCCAGAAAAAATCCCCCGAGCAAGAGAGGAGTTAAAAATACGTACAACATAACCACCAATAACCGGCAGAGCTCTCACGACCACTCCCTGCGGAACACCGTCATCCCCCCTTGCCTGCGTGGAGAAATTAAATATGGCAAGGATTACATCGTTTAGAGTGACTGGTTTAAACGAAAAACCTTCCTCGTTTGCAGTTGAAATTATATCCATTGCGTCTTCTATGTTTTCGAAGGGTGAGACAGAGTAAAGTTGTCGTTTAGCTCCCCCGGTGTGAAACCATGACAGTACTCCTTTCTTCTTTTTGGCAGAAGGCCGAGATTACGCATTTCCTTCCAAATGTCCTTGTTTTCATCGAGAGCATCTGAGAGATGTTTATGTAGGAAAGAGTCTCGCTCCTGAGTAATGCGTAAGTCGACCTCATTGCTGAGCCGAAGGAACTCATAGAAAAGCTCCGCTCGCCCACTACGCTCATAGCGTCGCTGGGTAGCATTCCGCTTATCGATAAGCCGCTCCAACTCAGGACCAATCCATGGAGCAAAATTCTTTTTAGGTTTAACTGTTTTTAGGGGAGCGAATTCCTCTATTGCAAAATTTAAATTTGTGTTGAGATTATTTAAAGCCCTCTCCAGATCGGTCTCGATCTCAGTCTTGCTTGCCCAGTCACAGCCTAATAGCAGTTCATTTAAGGGGGCACACCACCTTTGAAATCAAAATCAAAATTTTTCATTAAAAATTTATAAATAGTTATGGTATGAATGAGGGGATTTGGTTTAAATTTCATAGAAAAAAGTTACATGATAGTTATGTTAAAATTAATCAAAAATTGATAAAAAAATCAGTAATATGCTTATAAAACTTTTTCTATGAAAGGCTATAGCCGGGTTACTATGGTGAAATGGCCCCCTTGGAAAATGTATATATGTTATATACCATTCGATGGGGGATAAAAAAAAACTCCCATAGCCAAATTTTTAGCTCTCTGCCTAGTGCGCATGCGCAGTAACGTCGATAAACGTGTTTTTTTGATTTTATTTTTTTCTGAAGTCCCTATAGGATAAAAATTTTTTTAAAAATTCACATTGGTGTATTTTTATGTCATGAATAACTGCAATTTTTTGGGATTACATAACCTCAAATATCGGATCTAAAAAAATTATTAAAGTTTTCAATCGATATTTTGACCCCCTTGTTTTTGAGGTGCAACTTTTTAAGTAGACTTTTTTTGTGTACTTTTTCCCGTTCTTTACGATGGCACTAACGTTTTTTCCTTAAAAATGGTGGCACAACTCGATTTGAGCCAAAAACTGATTTTTTTGCCATTTTTTCACGTTTTTAGCTGGTTATGTTACAATTTAGTTACTAAAGTGACTCCTTTTGAGTAGTTTTGCATATCTTCCCATGAAAACATAATCAAATGAAATATTTTGTTCGCTCCAAGCCGTATTTTTTATATTATCTTACGTTTTCAATGATGGTCTTATCAGAATTTGAGGTAATAAAGGGTTTCTCTCTATATATAAAAAGAATATCGCCGCTGTCAGTGTCTGCTTTTCTCTTTAACCTAAAAATGCCCTCATTTGAGTGATTTAACGCCGAAAAAGGCCATTTTTGGTACCATGTAACCCAAAACTAACCTAAAAATGTCATAATGCAAGGGTTTTCACGCAAAAAAGCCTGTTTTTAGCTAAACATAGCCTTGAAATCGATCGTTTGAGGGTACTTTTGGCGTCTTGTGGTCTTAAAAAGGCCATATTTGGCTTATCTGCCTCTACTTAATTGATTATTCAAAATCTATTGACAGTAATAATTATCAGGTAAAAAGGAATTGAAGTTAAGTATGTTCAATTCGTACAAAGTATAATTTATTATCTTCATAGGCTATTTAAAATAAATTATGGAACGTATACAAGTAGCTTTTTAAAAATAACGAATGTTCACAATAGAAAAAATGATTCACTCATCATTGTCACTATCTTCATCAATACACACTTCAATTTGATCATTAAGAAACATTTTAGACAGAATTTCAGCTGGTCGTATGATTTTTGATAAATATCTTCCATGTGAAAGATAATAGATTATGGCAGCAATATGCGCACAACATCCTATAGTACGGTTACCGTTAGCACAATCACAACAGTGTCTTAAGATGCTAGAATAACCAATACCATTTGGTTTATACTCAACGAAACATTTGTATTGTTTTCTGTTAATATGCCTGGATTGAACTTCAAGTTTGAGAATATTGTTAGTCTCTTTTGAATATCCAATCTTCAAATTATTATCTGCGTTAAGCATTTCCGCTAAGTAAGATATTGTCTGTTTAAGCTGATATGTTCCTGTAAACAGAATTTTCAAATCTTTTATTGTTAATTCAGGAAAGTCTGGTAAATCATCCGAAGTTATTATTTTAAATGGTAGTTTCCGACGACTCCATCTTTTGTCTGCTACTAAAACTGCTAATGTATTTTCAACATTTTTTCTAGATTGCATAGCACTAAATATTTCATCTTGCATGTCTTCATCAGAATCTAGGCGTTTGCCAAACAAGTTATTTAAGTAGCAAGAAATTTTACAATAAGATCCAGTATTTTTCACCATTTTATTATCAAGTTTGTGATCTAATAACCTATATTTTTTCTTTTGAACTCCGTGCACTGCTTCAACAACCCATCGCAGTTTTGTCGTGAATCTTGTTTCATTTGATTCTTGCGTAGAAAGTTGAGATTTTGAACCTTTGAGTGCAGGCATCAAAACAATATAACCCATATTTTCTAATTTTTGTTTAATGTCCCTGAAACCTCTATCCAGTATAAAAATGTCCCCTTGGCGAAGAAGTTTCTGTAAAATATTCTGCTTCTCTTCCAATATTTCAATCAGTATTGTAGCATCATTTTTATTTGCAAGATATGGACCTAACTGGTCAACAACATAACCATTAGTAGTACATATAGTAAATGGTTTAGTCAGAGGAACTTTTTTTTGGCCTGAATAAGATTTTCTTTGGTACTCGTTATTAGAGCTTTTTTCATGCCTTATATAAGTACCATCAGCAATTTTATTTAGTTCATCTTCATAAAATCTTTTTTTAATTAAATGTGTGCAACAGCATCTATTGCCATGTGGAATAAAAACATTCATTTTACTATAAACTTGAATTCGGGCCTCTAAAGGAACTAATATATTATTAGTCTGTTTTTGGTACCCACAAACAAAGCAATATTTATGTGCCGCAATCGTCCTTTGAATAAGTAATTCCGTGGTTGCTCGTACTTTTTGTTCCTTTATTGTGTATACAGATGATTGTGTACTTTCCTGAGATGATGAAGTGACAGTTAGCTGAGAAAATGATTCAGAAACATTTGAATCTTGAGACGAAGCAGTTGCTGGAACATTAACCTTTTTAGGTTTAGAGCTTGATATGTATTTGGCTAATCGCTTTCTACATGAATCACAAATTACATCATGGATGTAAATATCTTTATTTGATAATTGTTTAGCATATTCGATTTCAACTTCAGATTCGATTTCCTTTTCTCGACCAATTGATTTTCTAATATAAATATTACACATGGCACATCTACGATCATCGCGTTTCCTGATGTTATCTGACTCTTCATTACTATTAGATGCCATATTTATTTAACCATTAGACAAGAAGATCACTTCTGAAATAATAAAATATAAATATTTTACAATACATTTAAAAATGCTGTTAGTTAGTTTTTAAAAAACTAAAAAAATTGTTTGCCTTTTTTTAAATTAAAAACTAGAATGAATAATAAATATTACAAAAATATTATAATCTAAGTTCTTGTATAATCCAGTTTTCTCAGTAGCTTTACATGAAAAGTAAAAAAATAATATTGCCTAGTAAAAGTGAAATAAGTTGTATTTCATTTATAAGTTTTTTAAGCAAATAATTTTTTTTTGTCATAAAAACTGTATTGAAGTGCTTGCACCTAGTGATTTTATAAAATCAACAAACCTATGAAATTATTATATTCAATTTGTTTTTTTGTAAAAATATGTTCTTGTATCTAGACATGAATAATAGTGTATTTTAAAATAAATAAATAATGTTGTTTTTAATGATGTTTCATATACGTATGTGTTTAAAGCATAGGTTAGCTTGTGTTTACTTTATTCATTTTACATTTTTTTAACTTAAAAGTTAATTGACAATTAATAAGTTCGCATCCTATTAGTTCTATTTTTCATTTTTATTATTTCTCATGTATTGTTTTTATGTAAAACCAAATATTTTTTCTCATCTCATAATAATTAACTATAGTAAAAATCACATCATATATAGTCATATGCAGATATTTATGTGCATTTTTTATTAATTTGACAGTATTTTATACATAAACAAATTAATTATTGTTCAAGACTTTCTATATTTTATCAATTTAATCATACTTGTATAATTAATATACCGCATTACATCAAAACATGCAACTCATCAATCGTCAAATCCGTTTCTAGCAAAAGTTTATTGTCATATTTTATTCAAATGTTTTTCCTTCTTAATTTTATTTAGTTAATAGTTTCAACAACTTTATGTTTAACTAATTTCTCATTTTACTTTATGTGATTAGCCTAAATTGGTTAAGTTAAATAGATAAAGACTCGTTCCCCTTACATGCATTGTACGTATATCTATATCTATAGGATTGAAAATTCATTTTTATTAATTACTTTTTTGTTAGCTTATTGATTTAAAATCTGATTGCTATTTTTGTTTTAGGATAAGATCGGATCTTTATGCGAGTACTAAAACAGTTTATAATTTAATGTTGGTTTAAACTTTTGATTTTATGCAAGAATTTAATAACGTACACAACATGTTTTTCTTATTTAGCGTATAAAAAGGTCTAATAATTATCTGTTATTATTATTACATTATTATATTATTATATTATATTATTATATTATTATATCATATTATTATATTATTATATCATATTATTATATTACTATATTATCTGTCATTATTTTTGATACAATTACTCTTAATACTACAGAATTTATAATAAAAATTTTATTTTTCTACCCATTAATAAGTCTTACTCTGCATATACCGGTAAAATACAAGTGTATTTATTATAAATACATGGGAGATTTTTTATTTATCAGTAGGTTGGTTACAGTATTTTTTTCAAAACTCAAAGTGTCGGCATAAAAATAACATTTTAGATATTAATAATAGGTTTTGATTTTAAAGAAGTTATTTAACAAAATATTAATTTATTGTGTAATATGTATTAGAAATACATATAACCCTAATATCAAAGCATATAATCTGTGATGTCAAAACTTTTGAAAAACTTTGTTAAATCTTCATTTTTTTAAAAGATATGTAAAATATATAGTACTCACTTTAAATATACAAGATTGTTAGTTTTGAAGTAAACAGCAGAAAGATTTAAAGTAGCCGCGTCAGTCTTCGGTTCCAACTAACTCCAATGTATTTGAAAATAAATACTTAACTACTTTATTATTTTTTCTAGTATTGCTATCAATTATCAGTCAAAAGCCGAAATAGTAAAAAGAAAAATCGAAACAATTTTTATTTGCTAGATTTTAATTTACTTTAAAAGTTATAAACTTATACTAACAGCGTTTTCACCATTCACTTGTATTAGTATATTATGGAGAAAGTACAATTGAGTCCGTCGTCCCGTACCGACCTCGGGACATACCGTCTGAAATAAGCTGTTTTTACGGGATTGGCTAATTCTGTACCGTCGATTGGGTTATCGAACAGAATTAGCCAATAATATAAAAGTGACTTATTTCAGACGGTATGTCCCGGGGTCGGTACGGGACGGGACGGGACGTATTGTACTTTCTCCCTTATATAGACAATTGTAAGAAAAAAAAAATTAGTTTTGAAAAAAACAATGTTGGCCATTGGTTTGCGCATCGTTTAATTAATTAAGAAATCAAAATACTTTATTTGTTTATGCTCCTGATAATTCTTAATTTTATGATTGACCATTCACTACGCAGATCGTCTGCATTGCAGCTGCCGCGTCAACCGCGCGGCCAAGCATAACCTTTTATTATAAATAAAAATAAACAATAAACAAAAAAGTGCGACAGAGACAATACTTTCGACCAATCACAGAACGTTTAAAAAGAACATAACATTAGCCATCAGTTTTATAATAAGGTGATATCACAATTCTGATAAGACCATCATTGAAAACGTAAGATAATATAAAAAATACGGCTTGGAGCGAACAAAATATTTCATTTGATTATGTTTTCATGGGAAGATATGCAAAACTACTCAAAAGGAGTCACTTTAGTAACTAAATTGTAACATAACCAGCTAAAAACGTGAAAAAATGGCAAAAAAATCAGTTTTTGGCTCAAATCGAGTTGTGCCACCATTTTTAAGGAAAAAACGTTAGTGCCATCGTAAAGAACGGGAAAAAGTACACAAAAAAAGTCTACTTAAAAAGTTGCACCTCAAAAACAAGGGGGTCAAAATATCGATTGAAAACTTTAATAATTTTTTTAGATCCGATATTTGAGGTTATGTAATCCCAAAAAAATTGCAGTTATTCATGACATAAAAATACACCAATGTGAATTTTTAAAAAAATTTTTATCCTATAGGGACTTCAGAAAAAAATAAAATCAAAAAAACACGTTTATCGACGTTACTGCGCATGCGCACTTGGCAGAGAGCTAAAAATTTGGCTATGGGAGTTTTTTTTTATCCCCCATCGAATGGTATATAACATATATACATTTTCCAAGGGGGCCATTTCACCATAGTAACCCGGCTATAGCCTTTAAACCAAATCCCCTCATTCATACCATTACTAATGTACTTTTAAACAATATACTAGAGTTTGAGCTCATTTGGGCCATTCGTTCCTTTGGAATCTTACGGTCAGTGAATTATGGACTCCTTACTATACGTAGGTATTATAGAGGTATATAGAAGGTCTAAAACCATTAGAGTAAAGGTAATTATGTCTAAGAAGAGTAAAAAAAAATTGGTTTATTTATATAAGCATTTATAAATTTTTAATGAAAAATTTTGATTTTAATTTCAAAGGTGGTGTGCCCACTTAACGAGGCTCGCTCGCCGCTCGCGGCCAATCAGCGCGCTCCCCCATTGGGCCGTGACGTCGGCCGACGAGTATCGCAGATCCTCTCCGAGTCTGAAAACTCGCTGTTTCTGCGGGCTCGCCCTTCCCTCGCGGATCTCGCGCTTCTCTCTCGGCCTATTGGCTACGTCGTTGCCGCGCGCGTCTCCATACTCTCTCTCACTCACTCTCGTACATTATACCGGGGCTCTGTCGCTGCAGAGCTACAAGTACTCGCCCGCGACACACATTCCTCGAATCTTGTCCCCTCGCTGGCATTCCTAAAACTGGCTGTTGCTCCTCGTTGCTCCGCTGTTCCTCGGAAACTACTGTCCTCTCCTCTCGATGCTCTCTTCTCCGATTCTCACCAAAACACAAAACACACGTGCATTGGGAAAAGACGGCCTTGCGATGGACAACGTACCGTCGTAAAGTCACCCATAATAATCTTGCTACTATAGTCACTACTAAGTTCGCGTAGAAGATCAAAAAGGTTCGATTTTTTCTGCATAGTGACGTTCGGGGGTCTGTATACTACACCAGCCAAGATCGGAGGAGAGCTCCCTGATGTACGCTACAAAATAGGTATTCCGGAACGTCTGATTTTCCTGTGCATTCAGTGCTTGACCAATGTCTCTCTATGTCAATACATAGAGAGAGAGAGAGAGAGAGAGAGAGAGAAAGAGAGAGAGAGAGAGAGAGAGATTAGATTAGATTAGATTAATTGCTCTTTATTTTTGTACATTTTGTTGTACATATAACAAATATAGTGTATTATGATAAAGGAATAAATAAAATTTGTGTAAGGGTATATAGTATAAGGTGTGTGTGATGTTGAGAGATGACATGAGATGAAAGAGAATGTATGTATGTTTGTGCGATGTTTATGTGTTTTCCAAATTAAAGAAATAATTTTTGGCTGCTTGTTTGAAGTGTGATATGGATAGTGTGTCGCGAAGTTGAGATGGAAGGCTGTTCCAGAGGTAGGAGGCGCTGATGAAAAATGAATTCCTCAGCGTCTCCGTCTTGAAGGACGGGATGTCCAGTGGAGTCACCTCGCCCCTGACAGGCCTGAGTGCGACGTGGAAGTCAAAATAGGCTAGTAGATAAGCTGGTATTGAGGTGTTGAAAATTTTTCTAAGAAAACAGGCCATGAAGTACTTCCTACGTCCGGCGGTGGTGAGCCATTGCAACTCACGCCTGTAAGGGGAGATGTGCTCGTCCCTCTTTACACCATAGATGTATCGGATTCCCGTATTGACAAGCCTCTGCAGTTTTAAGTCAAGCTCTTGAGTCAGGTCGCAGTAAACAAGTGAGCAGTAGTCGATGAGGGGAAATAGGAGTGCTTGCACCAAATGTTGGCGCAACCTGAGGCTAGTGCTCTTCCGAAAGAAATATAGCCGATACATTAAAGAGTGAGCACGTTTACAAGTTTGTGTAACGTGCTCTTTCCACGTAAGTTTTGAGTCAAGCACCAGCCTCAGGTTGCGCACAGATGATTCAAAGTTGACCTGGGCCCCCCCTATATTTATATAGGTGTTAGCAGTAGAAGGTAGAGCATTGATATAGTAGGGTGAGCCCAGGACGATCGCCTTAGTCTTACTAACATTCAGCTTAAGTCTGTTTAGTGCTGCCCAGCCCATTATCCTCTCGGCGTTAGCACTCATCTTGTCAGAACAGGAATCGAGCTCCTCAAGGGGGCATTGACAGTAGATTTGCAGATCATCCGCGTAGACTAGATGGGATACATCTGAGTCAAGGCAGAGGCCAATGTCATTGATGTATAACGCGAACAATAAGGGGCCCAAGACTGACCCCTGTGGGACACCGGTGTTTAGTGGTAGGAATGTAGAGAGTTCGTTGTTGTCACCAATGACGGCCTGTTCTCTACCAGAAAGGTAAGATGCAAGCCAGCGGATAACCTGCTTGGAGAAGCCGAAGGAGGGTAGCTTTCTGAGTAGCCTGACGTGACACACTGTATCAAACGCCTTGCTAAAATCAAAAAGAAGCAGAAGGGTGACCTTCTTCCTGTCCATTCCAAGCCTGACATCATCAGTCAGCTTAATCAAGCCGGACTGCGTGCTGTGGCCAGTGCGAAAACCAGTTTGGAAACTATCAAGATAGAGTCTAGTTTCAAGGTATTCAGAGATTTGATTGTGCACCAGCCACTCCAGCGCCTTGGATAGAAAGCAAAGTAGGGAAATCGGTCGGTAGTCAGTTACAGCTGTAGGAGAGTTGATCTTGTTTAATGCTCTTACGAGCGATGATTTCCAGGCAGAGGGAAAGCATGCCTCACTCAAAGACAGGTTGAAAATTTGACAGATTAAAGGAGTGAGTATTGGTAGTGCTTTAGAGATTACAACCTGTGGGATGCCATCGCTTCCCCTGGCCTGGGTATTGAAATGTGAAACTGCAGCTAACACGTCCGATTCTGTGATGGCCCTGAAGATAAAGTGTTCAGGGAGGTCTAGACTCTCGAGGGTCCGCAGATACTCCTCGACAGATGGAGCTTGAGGGTCATTTGAGATGGAACTGAAGTGTTCGTTGAGAGCATCTGGAGAGAACCGAGCAGGTGGAGAAGATTTAGAGGTGGTAATGCCAAGATTTTCAAGTTCTCTCCATATCTCTGCAACGTCGGTTAGAGTAGACAAGCGTGAATAATAGTAATTCAGCCTGGCTTCCTCGACCCGTTGATGAGCGTCATCCCTTGCGATTCTATAAAAGTATAGATCCCAAGGTAGACGACTTCTGCGAAAACGCCTGTAGAGCCTATTCCTTTCAGTTAAAAGGTCACGAAGAGCCGCGGTGAACCACGGGTGACGTTTACGTCCAGGTGTCACAGTCTTTAATGGGGCGAGATGATTTATAGCTTTTGTGATGTTTTCGTTGAGGATGGTGATGCATTCGTCAAGTGATGGTATCAAGAGAGAGAGAGAGAGAGAGAGAGAGAGAGAGAGAGAGAGAGAGAGAGAGAGAGAGAGAGAGAGAGAGAGAGAGAGAGAGAGAGAGCATGCCGTCAGCGGACTGGACCTGTTGTAGGAAAGGGTTAGGCGAAATAAAAAGAGCAATAAACTATAAATATTGTGTGTGATTATTTTTCCCTCTCCCTAGCGTTCTCCCAAACGTGACGATCGCGCCAAATCCTATGTTTAAAGAAAAATCCTAGCGCATGCGAGGCTCTAGGTGTTGCGCACCTGTGTTTCGAGGCACAGCGTCGCACCGCAGGGCTCTCTTTTTCTTTGCCCTGCGCCTCCTGCGTGCTGGCAAGGAGGCTCCTGCGGAGCATCGCCCGTCTGGGCGCGAAGCTTTTCGAGACGCTTCTCGTCCATTCTTCGGTGTTGGCGCTGATAGATCGTCTGATACTCAGCTGTTAGGGCAAAAGCGGACAGGAAAAGAAAATGATGTAATTACGGTGATGCTCGTGAGGCAGATGATGATCGATTCGCAATGCGGCGCTGCGCGCGAGTTTAGCGTGTCGACACGCCCGCTTTTCTATTTGCATACGATTCTTAGCGCCTCGCGGTCGCCCATGTTTGCGTTTTTCGGGCTCCGTGCCGCCGGCGAGCGCGTGACATGGCGCAAGATCTATAATGCGCTCGGTGTCGTTCGCGTGCCGTTTTTGTTTCTTCGGCGGACGTCCGCGTGGGGTTCGGGGGGCTCCTACCTTCTCTCGCTTCTTCTCGTTCGCCTGGCGATCAGCTTCCGGTGCCGTTACAAATCGGCCAGACTCCTGCTCTATCACATCGCCTTCCCTCGGCGCTACAATCTTAACTTCGAGCTCTTGCTCGAGTGCGCTTGCGTCAGGCGGGTCGCACGTCGCCTCTTCGCTCGCGTCGTCCCTCGGCGGTCAAGCAGCTGTCTCGTCTTCTCGGTCATCTTCGGGAATTTTTGCATTACACTCTTCGGTGCCGTAGTACTTCTTGAGTTCTTTAGCGGCCACTAGATCTTCTATTTTACCTTCGGCATTTTCTAGTCTGAAAGTATTTGACCCGATTTGCGCGATGGTGGTATACGGGCCGATGAAAGGCAGTGCGAGCTTTGCCGCTACGCCTCCCGCTACAGACGAGAGCGTGTAGCATCGCTTCCACACTAATTCGCCGACCTTGAATTCCGCCGGCTGGCGTCTCTTGTCAAAGTGCGCTGCCTGTCGATCTTGCGCTACTTTTGACAACTTTTTCGCTCGCTCGTGCAAGGCCGGGAGTTTGGCGAGCCGTTTCTGCAACTTGTTGATCCCTTCTGGTTCTAGCGTCTGTCGGTCTTATTCGCGCCGCAGTGTCGCGGGCTCGTTCAGCTGCCTGCCGAGATTCAACATCGCGGGTGACACTCCGGTTATCGCGTGCACTGCGGTATTATACGAGACCGCGATCTCGTTCAAGTGCTCGTCCCAGGTACGGTGGTTAATTTTGGCAGTATGACTCGCTCTTTGAGTGCTGCTAACACTGCTTTCCCGTTAGCTTTTTGTAGAAGCACGCACTCGATCAATCGAGTAAAAAGATCTTGAAAAATCAGAGTGTATTCGTGCTCGTGTGCTATCTTTGGCATCAGACCCATGATATCCCGTGCCACCATCTGTCATGGTTTCTGAACTATTCAGTGATATAGTTCTGCCACTATTTTATAGGTCTTTACGATGTATAATCGTGTATCTGTGAACTTGCAACTCTAGCGCCTAGCGCGAGTTTACTGGTATGATTCTTTAAATTATAGAGCTAGCGGAGGCTGCTGTGGTCCGTTATCACTTTAAAGTGATAACCCTCTATCTATTGGCGGAATTTTTTCACCGCGAATATTACTGCCAAGCATTCTCTCTCGCTTACGGTATAGATGCGCTCTGCAGGTGTGAGTACTAGGCTTGCGAATTCGAGTACTAGCTCCTTTTCGTCGACTTCTTGCGTGAACACTACTCCGATTCCTGTGTCGCTCGCGTTTATCTGAATTACGAATTCTCGTTCGAAGACTGGGCTGTGGAGTACCGGCGCTGAGGCGATTAGAGTTTTATCGCGTCAAATGCTCTCTGTTATTCTTCGCCTCATATATACGACTGATCTTTACGTGTCAGTCGTGTTAGCGGTTCTGCTAGCGTTGCGTAGTTATCTAAAAACTATGGGTACTACGACGCCGTACCGTGAAAGCGTCGCAACTGTTTTAAATTTTTTGGTATCGGGTAATCTATTATCGGTGCAATCTTCTCGGGATTTGGCCTGAAGCCGTTTCTGTTCACCAACACGCCGAGATACTTGACTTTGTCTCTACAGAAAACGCTCTTCTCGCGGTTTATTATCGCGTCATCTAGATACGCGAACGCGTGTGGTTGCAGTTCGGGCGTAATAATTTTATCTATGAGGCGCTGAAATGTTGCTCCGGCCTTGGATAATCCGAATGGAAGCCGCGTGAACTGGAACAGTCCCAATCCGGGCACCCTAAACGCCGTGTATTGTTTACTCTCCTCGCTTAGTGGAATTGTGTGATACGCGCTACTGAGATCTATGGTGGATATGTAGCGCGCCTGCTGCAATTTTCGTAATATTGCAATCATCTGCGCTAATGAGTACGCGTCGCAGCGCATGACTGCGTTAATTTTCCTGATGTCGACACAGAATCGATACTTCCCGTTCGCCTTCCGCACCATTACCACTAGGCTCGAGAATGCACTATTTGATGGTTCTATAATTCCCGCCGCAAGCATAGTTCTCACTTGCTCGTACATCTCTTCTTCTAACTTCCTCGAGACCGGAAAATATTTTTGTTTTATCGGTCTCGTCGACTGCATCTCGATCGTATGCTCTATCCAGCTCGTGTAGCCGATTTCTTCGAAGTCTTGGCTAATTATCTTATCTAGGAGTGCATTGAGCGCCTCTCGCTCCTGCTCTTGTACGTCGGCCAAGCCCATCGAAGCTGATTTCGGCGATCCTCCTACGATTGCCGCTAACTCTAAATCTACGTATTTTTGATCTTCTTTAAAATACATTCTTGAAGTCGCCGGGTCTAACATGGCCTTGAAGGTTAACGTGAAGTTTAATCCGACTCTGCAGTCCGTAGGAAGATCTGGGACAATTGCAACTCGTACTTTCTTCTTCAGACTGCCGACTTCGAATGGTAGCCATACGTAGCCTACGATGGTAGTCTAGCTGTTGCCGGCGAGCTTCGTGCCGCGACCATTGTTTGGCACTACTTGCCTCTTCAGTGCGCTCGATAGCTGCAGGCCTATTGGATCCATACACACTCGCGATGCGCCAAATCGGAATTCTCCGACTTGTAACACCTCGTACAAGCTCCGCAAAAAATGTATAAATATTAAATACTAAATTATATGAAACAACATTTTAGATTATACAAGAGCATCTTAGGCTCCCCCACTCCAAATACGAAGCTACGCGCCACAGCTGACAGCTGAGCTCAAAGCAGCAGTACAACAGCAGCGCCACGAGCCAGCCAGCGGCAACAGCAGCAAGCAGCAAGAAAGCGGACAAAGCGCGCAACACACGCCTATATCTATATAGATCGAGCGGCGAGCACAGCGGCGCCATTATAATGAGAGTAAGAGTAGAGAGCGAGCGGCGGCGCGGCGTGCGCATTATATTATAAGTGTGTAAATAATTTTTGTATATAGGTGTGAATAAGTGTGTGCAAGTATGAATGCGATAGTTTTTCCGGCGGCTCGATCCCCACTCTCTCCGTGGCCTATAAAAGCACCCGCACAACCCGTACTAGCTCACTAGCCGAAGCGCAACTTAAGCGCCAGCGCAACTAAAGCGTCTAGCCCCTGCTCTTGAGCTACTTACGCCTTAAGCAGGTAAAAGACTTAGAATATTTTCGAATATTTCTCGAACTTATAACATTTTTGTATCTCAAATACTTATAAATTTGTCAAGTCAAAACTGATAACACAACTAACGCGTATCAGTCGAGAACTTAGAATTATTTTGAATCCTTTATATACTTGGAAAAATCGTGAGCCGAAGCCAATAACGCAAAAGTTAAGCATATTGTCTCACAAATACATTGTGTAATTAAAGCGAACATACATGTAAAGGACAATGCTGGGATTTGAATAAGAAACAGTGGTTATAGAAATCACAACTTTAATGGACGAGAAAAATTATAACGACGATTACCTTATACTTTCAGCGAGGCCAGAGGTAAATTGAGCCGAGCGCGTGTCGCGCTGCCCTTTTCAGCGCTCGCCCGAGATTACCCCTCTCTGGGTTTCGTTTCGCAGAACACATTTGTCAGCCGGTACCTGACCCATTTTCCTGGTTTTAAAAACCAGAGATTTTCCGCCCGGGAAACTACCCTCGCGAGACTACAGCTTTCGAGAACCATACATTCTCCCGGCACGGCACGGTCTGTCTTGCAAGGGTAACTTTTCCGGATCACGGAAAAACCTCGGGTTTTCCCGGCACAGCACGGCATATATTTGGCGATGGCTTGGAGCGCATTTTCTAATGTCGTTTTTCCCCGAATATCTGGCGTCGTTTTACATAGTTTTCAAGATATTATTACAATTAATTCAGCTTAATATTAAAGCGAGAATGCGCGCGGCGCTAAGAATCTTCTCGGTTATCGCAAGTGTCGTGCGAGAGTCAGAGCTCAGTGATCAAGAATGCAGTCTGGCTTGACACTGCAGAGACTCAAGGGCAATTGGTAACTTTGACGTATCAATCTCACCCAGCATGATCCTAGGCTTATCTGAAGATTATTGCAAAATCGTTGTAAATGCTACACCCAAGCTCACTCTCACAATATCAAATTTTAATGTGAATTCTGTTGTGCAGAAGCAAGTAGCCTCGGCTGGTCAAAATGTTTACGAGGATTATCAAGTTGAAATTACTAAATTTGAATGGCTAATGCCATATGTGCTGCTCTCGGATAATCATACAATTAAATTGCTTAATTACCTAGAAAACGATAGACCTGTTACTATAAGTTTTCGTAGCTAGGAGCTGTATGAATATCCGTTACTGCCCAGTACATCGAAACACGTATGGATTGTAAAGACTACTAATCAGCTGGAGAAGTCTCGCTTTGTTATTTCCGGCTTTCAGATAAATCGCAAAGGACGAAAAACGGCTAATGCCAGTCGCCTTGAGCATTGCAACATAAGCAACGTTGCACTATTTCTTAATTCTCAATACTGTCCCTATGAAAATCTTGATTTTAATATTAATAATAATCAGTATGCTCTATTATACGACATGTATGCCAGCTTTCCAAATGCTTACTACAACAAAGAGGTAGAACCAATGCTAAATAAGACCGACTATCTGACGTATGCTCCTCTTTTTGTCATTGATTGTTCGTAGAAAAATGAGTCACTGAAGCAAGCTTCAGTAGATGTTCGTCTCAAATTTGAGACTAGAGCAAATATTCCAATTAGAACCTCGGCATACTGTCTGGTCATACACGATCACATAGTCGAATACAACCCTATGAGTGAGGATGTGAAAAAATTCTGTCAAGGCTGGTGGGAGAAAATCGTATAAGTTGAGCAGCAGCAACTTGTGGTAGACAGTCAGTCAAAATGGAATACGTGCTTGATATGCAAGGATTCAGAAAGCCTGTAAACGAATTTGTCATCAAGGAACCATAGTTCCACTCAATTCGTACCTCAAGATATTAGTGTTTGTGTTCAAGCCGCCTATACCGTGGCGCAGACTCACAGCTAAGTACAGGTGTAAAATCTCTGTCTGGAATGAAAATAACACGAATTATCCTAGAGCTCAGGGGATCTACTGTATGAAAAGCTTGAAAATGTATTGAAAACTGTTTTACATGACGCGAGGGTTGTGTGCGTCAAAGGAACTGAGAAGAAGCAATGGCTCGAGAAATTCAATTTTCAGGTAGTCGATGGGCTTTCCCTCATTACAGAGGCTAAAATATGATATCATGAGACACTCTGTCCACACCATAAATTTGCATTTAAAGCAAACTGCGCACACAGGAATGTATTGTTATTGAAAAAATGTTATCATGACAATACGCAAACTTTGGAGAGATCGCTTAAACAGTTTTATCGCACCAAGCACTTATCATTTATGATTCCAACTGATATTGCATATTTGCCACGAGAATTCCTTATAACATTTGCCGCCTTATAACATGGCATCGAGCTAGCTTAGGATAAGCTCCCAGAACATTTAAAACTGGATTCAGAAATTTTGCAGTGTCTACGCTGTCACGAGCACAATTCCATTGAAATTGGAGTCCCGCCTTTTAAAATAAAATGTGTACAGTGTAAACTGAATGCTTACAACAACAAATAGCAACATGAAAAAGCGGGTGCGTTTTCAAGAAAAGCCAACATTTTATTTAATGTGTACATGGACATATGCACATAAAAATGCACGTCGTGGAGAGTGGGAGCATGCAGTTCAAGATCAAGAGCGTTTCAAATTAAGGATTAAAAGAACGGGTAAAATTATTGTGCCAGAACTTATAAAACTATTTAACGACTTAACCCCTCTATAGAGCATATTGGGCTTTTTTGTCATTTACGTTTTGACGCTCAGCAAAAATGGGTCAGACTTAAAGGATTGCGGGATACATTCCACTCCCAGATTGCAAGAACAAAAAGTATACAGCAAAAAAGAATAATTCTCAAAAGTTTTCTACAAACACATACTCGATGCCTGAAAAACAACGTTATAAAAAGTTTTAGCTATGTATAAATCATCTGTGCCTTATAAAAGAGCAGCAAACACATTAGCTCTAGTTAGTCCTCGTAGATCGCTTCCTGCTTAAACATCAGCTACAATCAGTACTTACAGATCATTTGTTGTTGCTTGAATGTAGTAAATGTATTTTCCGCAGTTCATGTTATAGACTCCGTCTGTGCAGCGGGGATCCTTATATGCTCGGGGCTACCCCTTTCTCTAATGCTTCTTGAATTTTTCTGCTGCACGGTCAATCCCGAGTGCCAAATGGGAAAAAGTGGGTAACTTTAGTATCTCTCAAATGCATTATAGCTGAATTGTTTGTAGCAATGAGATGATAAAAAAGACGTAAAAAATAGATTTTCAAAATTCAAAAAATGGCTATAAAACAAAACAAAACAAAAACAAAAACAATTAAAACCAAGTAAGATTACTTTTCCCGAATTCAAAAAACGAAACTATATGCAAAATTTTAATAACATCGCCTGTATAGTTCCGAAGATATCATGGTATACACACACACACACACACACACACACACACACACACAGACACATCTATACCGACATTTTTCAATAGTATTTTCTAGAAGTTTTAACGAAACTTGAAATTTTACTATTATAAAGCTTTCTCTAGGGGGAAGCAAAATTTCGCGATTTCTCCGTTTCCATTACCGGCGCAGCCTTTCGACCCAGCTGCCGGGGGCCTTCCACCACCTCTGTGTGGAAGTTGTGCCTAATCCTATCTCTTTTTTTACTTCACTATATTTTCACTATATCCTCACTATATTTCATACCTATATTTTTCCACCCTGAGAGACTTTTCCGGTGAGGACCATATTTTCAGACACACTCCTTGCTGGTTAAGCCAGCACTCTCTGCCCCCGAGAGGGCATCAAGTCCGTCTCTCAGTGTATCTTTCCCCAGAGAAGGTCCCGTATTAGACCAGCTCGACACCGGTAAGGTCGGTGCTCCCTGCCTGATGCATCGGGTTGACTACCTTAATTTCTGCCTTAACGGTCACTACCACTGTTCCACATTTGCCCAGGCTTACGCCTTAGAGACAGAGAAAACCCGAAATTACACTGAAGGAAAATTCCGGGGAAAAACCTGCCTCGAAACAGCCAGAGTCTTGGGTACTCTTCCCGTTGAAAGTAACTGAGAAAAATCCGAGTGACCTTACCGGGAATCGAACCCACGACCCCTTGAGCGAACGTGTTTCGGACGGCTAAGGTGTGCGCCTTAATCAACTGAGCCACGGACGCTCTTCCTGCGTCGGATATATTTAGCGCTTTATTTATTACTTTATCGCTGATTTTAAGTTCGAAATGCTCCGCGTTTTTTTTGCTGCGCGTTTGAGAGAAATTCTATGTGCTTGCTTGCATGCAAACGATATTCTTTTTTTATTTGACATTGCAACGAGACACGAGTCTCGTCGATAAATACACGTGAAGGCGTCCGCAACAGGCTCGACGCGACGCGAAGTGAGCGCGTGCCCGCAACAATCAGAAGGTGAGTCCGCACGACGCCAAGTGAGCGCGCGCGCAACGATTGGAAAGTAAGTCTGCATGAGCGCCGGCCGCGGTAACCCGACAAGCGATTCAGCCGTAACGCGCCAGGCGGGCGCGGCGCACGCTGAGTGCAACAGCGCACACAAACACGCCGCGGGGCTTTATTGGACCGACCGCGCGGTGTTGCTGGCAGTTCTACTCGAGCTTTCGATCCGGGCAGTACCGTAAGCACACGATACTGCAAAGAGAGCCGGAGCTAGACCACCGCCGACGAAACCGTCTTGTGAGCACACGTGACGGCTAGTTCGCAAAATCTTAACCAGATTCTCCGGATTATCGTCGTGAGCACACGAAATAATCAGAAAACCCGAACGACAACGAGTCTCGTCCCCGTGAACACACGTGGACGATACCCAGAGTCGCCGAAACCGCCGAAACCTGTATCATACATCCTGACGTATCACTGCTCCCTCTGCCACTGTGCGCACACAGGGTTGAGGAAGTAGCGAAACGCTCACTGAGTCGTGCGCTCACGTCTTGGTGAATTTGAGGTTAACCTCTCAATTCCGAAATCACCTTTACGCCGGCGTCTCCCGACTCTTTTTGCAACTGTGTGCAAACAGGGCAAAAGGAGAAACGAGGCCAGCGACGGAGATTCACAGAGTCGTGCACACACGTCTCTACAATTTCGAGGATAACCTTAAAATACCGTAATCCCGATCCGACTGTCACTGTGCGCACACAGGGCGATTGAAATCGTTATCATGCGACGCATTCGGATCGACGTAACTGTGCGTACACGACTCCTTTGTAACCTAATGCAACCCTAACCTCAAATCCCCGTCTCCGCTCCGTAACTCCGACACCATACCGAATCACCGATGCCGCAACCGCATAACGGTAATGGCACAGTTGCTTTATAGTGGCTTTGAAAATATTGTAATCGCGCTGATCTAAATTACTCAGATTGTACAGGCGAAATCTTCCTAACGATCACGTTATTTGATTTCTATTACAGGTGGGATTTAACATCAATCACTCACATCGTTAATTTAGACACTAAACACATATTTGTTATTGTTAAATTATATAAACAGAGTCTTTACTAAACCTTTTCCCTAACCGAATTCTGGGTCCGACTGACCGCCCAACACCCGGGGAAAAGCAGAATCGTTTATTTAGTTATTTATTTATTTATTCACCAGAAAAACTTTTGACTACTTGGTATTTGTAATTCAAATAGCTGGAAAGAAGATCCAACGCTTGGCCCCTAATTTCAATGCAATAAAGTTTTGCCAGTAGTATGCTATGGTCAATAGCATACTACTGGCGATATTTGAAGACTACTTTTATCGTTTAAGGTTATCCTAATATTTATTATTTTAATTCTACCTGCTTCAATAACTTCGGTATATTGGACTAGATTGTTATTGACAAATACAATGATCATTTCTATTTATCCTACTGACGTTATACTAAATTATATAATCATAATCTGAGCCATTCAGTTGGTTTAAATTATAATTAACTTGCTCAAAAACTTCGGAACATATCACAATTGCTGGTTTGATAACTAAACGCTCTATTAATATTTTTAGTTTATCCAAATTTGCATTTATACTTCGAATATTTACATGCAGGATAATATTCTTTTTGTTGTTTATAACTTTATTAAAATTTTCAATATTGCTGCATGTCTTTTTTTGCATTGATTAATTTCGAAACTTATCTAAATAATCAAAAGTATCCATGTTACCTATTTTTTAATCTTTTTTTATCGCTTATGTTGATTGGTGTTGATGCAGATGCAATGGAATAATGGATGCGTTATAACATTATTTCGCTTTTATGCGGTATACATAAATATTTTACCCATACCTGTGTGGGTTTTCGACTGAAGTGTCTATTGTTGTGAAGTTAGTGGTTTCGTGATGTGTTTTATTAATAATATTTTGTATGAGTTCTACGTATCGTGATCAACCTTTGCGTTTGTCACTTATGAATGTAGGGAAAAATCGCCCTAACACTCTTTGTACTCTTTCGACAATATTGCTCTGAAGATGTCGAATTGATGAGTATATCGACGGCTGAGTGGAATATCAACGTATCCCGGCCGCGGCTTTGACAACGTCGTATCCCGGCGTCAGCTTCGATAACGTCGTATCTCGGCCGCGGCTTCGAGAAAGTCGTAACCTTGCCGCGGTTTCGACAACGTCGTATACCTGCCGCGGTTTCGACAACGTCGTATGCCTGCCGCGGTTTCGACAACGTCGTATGCCTGCCGTGGGTTTGGGAACGTTGTATTCTGGATGCGATTTTTTTCCAATCTTGTAGTAGCAGTACTGCGCGAGATTGAAATACGACTTGATAAGGCATAAATGTGCTTGAAAAATTAGAATTACTTTTTTTTATCTCCTTTTTATTACATGAAGCGAATCGGATTCAACGATTGGACGAATTAAATCATATAATTTTGATGTATGTATACGAACCCCAAGCACATAAAGATCAGTCTCCATCCTAAGTTAAAGTCCCTAACTTTAGCTGATCAAGTTTTTTACCTGCGTTTGGTTATACAATATGTAAGTAAAGTGGGTAGAACCTCCAAATTATGCCAACAAAAATTTACGGGCCAATTACGAATTACCAAAAAAATACCTTTCATTGCGCCCCAGGTAATTTATTATTAAGTTAAATTTATTAAATTAAAAAAAAATTGTCGAAAACAAACGAAACGACCGTCCCTATCAAAAGTTGCGAGCAATTTGAAATAGGGTAAAATTCGTCGAAAATGTCTTCAAAACAAGAATTTTCAGTATTTTGTCAAATTGTATTATTATAGACGCGGCCGGGATATATTAGATTTATAGATTTATAGATTTATATGTTTTTATTGTTGTACATATTTAAATATCAAGTGGCGCGGGAGCGCCACGAAGGCGAGTTTGAGAAGCAGACGACGCCTCGGCGCCCGTGACACTATTTACTTCTATATTGGTCTCTCGAATTTTCAATTAAGGAAATAAATTATTTATCATTCATGTAACCAGCTAATTTTGATAAATGTTTATACTGGTATGCCAAACTATGATTTTAAACCAAAATATCGGCAATAAACCAGCTTTAACATAATAAACAAGTATGCAGGTGAACAAAAATGCTGAAATCACTTGCTTAATTTTTCTTCAGCCCAAAAAGTGGTAAGACCGTTAAGTTAGCTGCGTGCAGTTTGACCGAGTGGTTAGACTGTGAAGTTGGCCGCACAAGCTATTGAGCCTACATTGTCTGCTCCTCTGCTTGAATTATAAATGTGTGCTCCGTAGTATTCGGTGTTTTGGTGTAAAAATCTTTCAAGGAAGGTGTCTAGATAAATAGGGTAGCTGATGACGACGTCTAGGTGGTGCGCTCCGTGATTTTTGGTGTTTAGATAAATAAATCATACGAGGACGGCATCTAGGTGTACAGGGCGGCCGATGGCGAGGCCTAGGTAGTTCGCACCGTGGTTTTTGGTGTCTAGGTGTTGAAATAATTCGAGGGCGGTACCTAGGTGTACAGGGTGGCCGATGACGAGGTCTAGGTAGTTCGCTCCGTGGCTTTTGGTGTTGAAATAATTCGAGGGCGGTGTCTAGGTGTACAGGGTGGCCGATGACGAGTTCTAGGTAGTTCGCTCCGTGGTTTTTGGTGTCTAGGTGTAAAAATCATTTGAACGCGGTGTCCAGGTGTACAGGGTGGCCGATGACGAGGTCTAGGTCGTGCGCTCCGTGGCTTTTGGTGTTGAAATAATTCGAGGGCGGTGTCTAGGTGTACAGGGTGGCCGATGACGAGGTCTAGGTAGTTTGCTCCGTGGTTTTTGGTGTCTAGGTGTAAAAATCACTTGAACGCGGTGTCCAGGTGTACAGGGTGGCCGATGACGAGGTCTAGGTCGTGCGCTCCGTGGTTTTTGGTGTCTAGGTGTAAAAATCATTTGAACGCGGTGTCCAGGTGTACAGGGTGGCCGATGACGAGGTCTAGGTCGTGCGCTCCGTGGCTTTTGGTGTTGAAATAATTCGAGGGCGGTGTCTAGGTGTACAGGGTGGCCGATGACGAGGTCTAGGTAGTTTGCTCCGTGGTTTTTGGTGTCTAGGTGTAAAAATCACTTGAACGCGGTGTCCAGGTGTACAGGGTGGCCGATGACGAGGTCTAGGTCGTGCGCTTCGTGGTTTTTGGTGTCTAGGTAAATAAATCATACGATGACGGCGTCTAGGTGTACAGGGTGTCCGATAACGAGGTCTGGATAGTTCGCGCCGTGGGTTTTGGTGTCTTGGCGTAGAAATAATTCAAGGGTGGTGTATATCAACAATCAGTGATCTCATGTTAGTGATAAAAATGTTACAAAAAAGCTTTGATCTAAAGGTGCTAAATATGCTTATATTTTATTTCTACGACGTCGAATATGAAATACTCAAAAAAATTTACTAAAAAGGATTGAAATCTCTAAAAAAAATAACTTTTAAAAAAGTAAAAAGTTAGGCAAGTTTAATATATTTCGCAACAAAATTACAGATTGAAAAGTACTAAGATCAATCAAACAAAGTCAAGTTTATTATATTTAATCGTGATGAAGCAAGGAACAACTCTCAAGATAATTACTACGTAACTTACCATGCCCGTTTGATTGTACTTATGGTGTTTGTATGACGTTCTAATACATAAAAGGAAATTTTAGTTGTTCACCAATAAACAAAATTAAACGGGCATGGCAAGTTACGTAGTAATTATCTTGAGAGTTGTTCCTTGCTTCATCACGATTAAATATAATAAACTTGACTTTGTTTGATTGATCTTAGTACTTTTCAATCTGTAATTTTGTTGCGAAATATATTAAACTTGCCTAACTTTTTACTTTTTTAAAAGTTATTTTTTTTAGAGATAGTAAAAATACAGATAAGATCAACAATTGTTGTGTAAGAAGTGATAGTGTGAAGAGTAAATGGAATGAGGTGAAATGAGATGGATAGGTGTGTATGTTTGTGTTATGTTTGTGTTTTCCAATTTAAAGAAATATGATTTAGCTGTTTGTTTAAAGTGTGATATGGATAGTGAGTTGCGAAGGTGAGATGGTAGGCTATTCCAGAGGCAGGAAGCACAGATGAAAAATGAGTTCCTCAGCGTCTCCGTTCTGAAGGACGGGATGTCCAGAGGGGTCACCTCACCCCTTACAGGCCTGAGCGCGACGTAGAATCAAAATAGGCTAATAGGTAGATAGGTACGGAGGTGTTGAACATTTTCCTTAGAAAACAGGCCATGAAGTATTTCCTACGTCCGGCGGTGGTAAGCCATTGCAACTCACGCCTATAAGGGGAGATGTGCTCGTCCCTCCTTACACCGTAGATATAACGGATCCCCGTGTTGACAAGCCTCTGCAGCCTCAAGTTCCTGTGTCAGGTCACAGTAAGCCAGTGAACAATAATCGATGATGGGAAATCAAATGTTGGCGCAACCTGAGGTTAGTGCTCTTCCTAAAAAAATAGAGACGGTACATTAAAGAGTGAGCACGTTTATAAACTTGTGTAACGTGCTCTTTCCACGTGAGTTTGGAGTCTAGCACCAAACCCAGATTGCGCACCGCTGATTCGTAGTCGACCCGAGCTCCCCCTATATTTATATAGGTGTTAGCAGTAGTATGTAGAACATTTATATAGTAGGGGGAGCCCAAGCCGATTGCTTTAGTCTTAAGGACATTAAGTTTAAGACTATTTGATGCAGCCCAGCCCATTATCCTCTCGGCGTTAGCACTCATCCTGAAAGCGTGCCTCGCTCAGATACCGGTTAAAAATTTGACAAAGTAAAGGAGCGAGTATTGGCAGTGCTTTGGAGATTACAACCTGTGGGATGCCATCGCTTCCTATGGCCTGGGTGTTAAAGTGTGATACTGCAGCCGACACATCCGACTCCATGATAGCCCTGAAGATGAAGTGTTCAGGGAGGTCCAGACTCTCCAGGGTTCGTAGATACTCCTCAACAGATGGAGCTTGAGGGTCGTTTGAGATGGAGCTAAAGTGTTTGTTGAGAGCATCTGAAGAGAACCGAGCAGGTGAAGGAGATTTAGAGGTAGTAATAACAAGCTTTTCAAGCTCTTTCCAGATCTCTGCAACGTCGGTCAAGGTAGACAAGCGTAAATAGTAGTAATTCAGCCTGGCTTCCTCCGCCTGTTTATGAGCGTTGTCTTTTGCAATTCTATAGAAGTATATATCCCAAGGTAAACGACTTCTGCGAAAGCGCCTGTAGAGTCTGTTCCTTTCAGTTAAAAGGTCACGAAGAGCCGCGGTAAACCACGGGTGACGTTTACGTCCAGGTGTCACAGTCTTTAATGGGGCAAGATGATTTATGGCGTTCGTGATGTGAGCGTTAAGAATGGTAATGCATTCGTCAAGTGATGGCGTGGTGAAGAATGACCAGTCACATGCGCTAAGGAAGTCCCTTAGCTTCTCAGTACAGATTCCTTTGTAGTTTCTGTAAGAGTATGTAGCAGGTACGTGGCGTGGAATCTGTACGTCGAGTGTGGCCGTGATAAGGTCATGTCTGTTGATGAAAGGAGTGTCTGTCTTCTAGTATGAGAGCAGGCAATCCTGCTCATCAATTAAGCATAGGCCAAGCCAGGTGTCTGTGATGGGTTGCACCATATGGCACAGAAGTGAGGGAGTTCTCATCAGTGAAGGCCCTGACGAAATTGGCGTCTTCAGATGAAGAAGGCTGATCGGCATTAAAGTCACCCATGATGACCTTCGTGGAGTAGTTGTGCATAAGTGTTGTTAGTGTGTGGTATCCATGCTGGCTGTTGGCGGCGTACGGGCTAAAAAAGCCTAAGATTTGTTACGTTCTTTGTACGTTCTTCCAACCAATTCCGCTCATTTTAGGCGTTATTGACTGAGCCAGAGACGTACTCTCGAAGCCAGATGGAGTGCTAATCGAGAGAGAGGTGAGATTTGACCGACCTGCGATTGATGATGAAGACGTTGATGGTGGTTCCACGTGGTTTACTTTGAGGAAAAAATAGACGCCGTGCAGCAGAGAAAGCCGTGCAAGTTTGCAGGTTAGGTTACAGCGACAGATGTTTAAGCAGAAAAGTAGCATTGAAAGAAGTTGCAACCTCCAGTGATTATTATCTCACGTTGAAGGTTGCAAAAAGACGCATGCAACGATCTACAAAACAATAGGCCCGAAGGCAGGGTGAGGCTATAAGACTACTATGAAAAATGAGCAAAGCGGAACAGGTCTGTTGTACTCACGTGAGAGAGAGAGAGAGAGAGAGAGAGAGAGAGAGAGAGAAAGAGAGAGAGAGAGAGAGAGAGTTGATATTCCACTCAGCCGTTGATATTATTTTGATATTTTGCCAACATTTTATTTTTCGCGTATGAGTTTTGTGAAAGTTTGCGATTTTATCATAAGATCGTCGACAAATAGCACCAAAAAATCGTTAAAGTCCCACGTGGTTTCTGCAAGCCCTCGAATCAACGTGGATCTGCTTGTTATAATCACAAACGGTACGACGTTAAATTCATAAACGTGACTGTCGACTTTGAACGTGGTGTATTATATACTAGTAATTAGCTATAAAATCTGCTGCGCTTGTTATTGGCCTATCGGTGCATCTTTGTAATACTTCATTGATACCAGGTGGTCCTTCAAATTTTTCCGGAGAACCATATCAAGTTTTAGTGCGTTAAGGTACGACCTTACCAATGCGTCGCGTTTTCCCACGATCTGTATCGGAATTATATACACACTGTTTGAAAGTCTTATAATATTTTGTTTTAATATTTTGTCAAACTTGTCTAGTGCGTCTTGTCTGTCGTGACCCGTCACCGTCCGCCGTATGTGTCAGTCGAAATGCTCCGCGATCTTTTTAATGAGTTCATGCTCTGCTAGATTAAATTCTAGCTTGCGGGTTAGACCGAACATATATATAGCATAGCTGACCTGGTTTCGCTGCCCAGGGATATATTGACCAAATCTAACTTTTTGGCCATTAATTCTCTGCATTTATTTATTCGGTATCGCCCCATGGAGCGCGTCGAAAAGATTTAAAATCTATCTATCTCTGCTTGGAGCAGATACCACCAGTTGTGCGCGTCACCTTTTGAGGCTTAATAGATGACGAATTTTGATTCTTGGTCTTCTATTTTTACTACTTAGAAGTGTCTTTCTAATTCCAATAGGAATTTCATAGGCCGTTTGCTCGATAGACCTTTGAATTTCGGAGTCGCTATTTTTACGCGTCTGGCGATATCTGTCGTTGATTCTTTTAATTAATTTTATAAGTTCGTTAGGTTCTTTTGCCTGTGCTTCTATTATTTTCTGAATCCGTATGTACAGTTTAGTTTGAGATGCTTTAGTTTCAACCAATTTCCGTATTTCTTCAATGTCTGAGAGTAATTTATTATGCTGGTTGGCGACAGTGATACAATCAGATTTGACTGTTTCTAATATTTTTTTCATTCGATCGTTGCTTTGTTGTAAAGTCGGTCTTATTATTTTCTCCCTCATTTTTAATTTCTGCTTTCTCCAAGAGCAAGTTTTGTAAAGGTGATAGTTTCGATATCAAATATTTTGATAGATTTCAATGATGTCAATGTTCCTGAATCAGAAAAAGTGGTTTTTGAAAAATGTATGTCGAACACCGGGTGATAGCAGCACGAGTTTACTTATTGCCAGTAAATATAAGAAGAAGAAGAAGAAACATGTATGTCTGTATGTATGTATGTATGTATGTATGTATGTATGTATGTATGTATGTATGTGTGTGTGCGAATATGGTTACCACGAAGACTCTCTAACGTATTTATATTTTTTCCTAAAACTTAACAGTAATTTTTTAAAATTATTTCTTAAATATTATAAATCTCATATTTTGCCCAAAAATAGTTACTACGATAACTCTCGAATGCAATTGTATTTTTCGCTGAAAATTTACAGGTTTATCAAGTTTAACTTAACAAAAAACTGATTAAATTATGGAAATGATTTACTAAAATAAAGCGCGCTTTAGAAAAAAATACATTTTAACATTAATAAATTGAGGAAAAAATTTCTTTATTATAATTTCCGAACGCATTTGTACTTTTTGCTGAAATTTCACAGATTTATTGAGTATAACATAACGAAGAACTGATTGAATTTGGAAGCCATTGAAGTAAAGTGTTTATTTTCTAATTTCTTCGTAATCATTAAAAATTTACTATTTGGCTAAAAATGCTTACCACGATAACTTGTATCTCGCATTTGAACGCATTTGTATTTTTCGTACACTTTACAAGTCCATCAGGTATATTCTTACAAAAACTAATCAGATTTTTTGAAATTTCTCTCAATCATTAAAAATTAAAAAACAATTGTTTTCGTTAATTATTGTTAGTTATGCAGGAACTGTAAACTATCCGTAGTTTTTTGAATTGCTTTAATCAGAGCTATCGATTCATAAAAAGTAATTAATCAGGTTGCGTAATTTTAAAAACGTTCTGCAAAACTGCCTTACCGCCTAGTGTACATAAGTGCGTTGTTGACTCAGTGGAAGAGCACGCGCCTTGAGATCTCGGGAAAGTTGGGTTAAATTACCCTCGTCGCTTTACTTTTGTGCACTTTGGTTCCCAAAAACCCTGTCACAATATATACTTTGATGTTATTAGTTAACAAAATAGAACTTTTCATTAGCTGTTTGGAGATGGTTAAAACTGTAAAAATGTGAGGTTTTAAGGAAGATTTTTAAAATTTTCAAAGTCGGGTAATGTTTTATGCATTAATATTTTCAGTCACATCACTATAAAGTGCTAATTTCCTTCCCCTCTTCCAGTTGCACAATGTACTATTTTTTATACAGTGTGTATAAATAGTACATTACGATACGTGTAATTTAAATGTTTTTTTACACGGCGCAGTTAGCACCCGAGCGTAGCGAGGGCGCTATGCGCCGTGTAAAACTGAACCATTTAAGTTAAGAGTATCGTATAAAATTTGATAGCACAGACTGTTAAAATCCGCAAGTTTCGCCTATTCATGACTAAAGTAGTCCTCATTTGCACCGTGAGATTGGCGCACGAGCGTAGCGAGTTTATGTTTACGTTTACGCATTTTACAAATTTCATTCAACGATTCTTTTCATTGTCACATTCCTTGAAGAGAGCATACTGCTAATGAAGCTGGCAACGGATTTTTAATAGCGGTGGCAAGAGTATCTATGAACTCAACAGTTTTAAACTGTTTGTTCTTTTTACTCGTATCTAAAAAATTTGTTTTTAACTATGGCTCTTCGAGTGAATCGGTTTCTTCGCTAGTTTCTATATTATCTATATCTTCCTCGAGTGTGCTTTGTTTTTTATTACGGATGGCAAGCTCATATACTACAGTCTTCTTCCAATCGAGCTCTTTCTTAGGGGATACGTCGCCCTAAAAGATATTAAAACATATTACATGCAGGCTTGTAGATCGTTAGTTTGCTCATCCCGTCGGTTATTTTGAAAAGTTTGAGTTCGAACGAGTCGAGTCATTCATTCACCTTTCGGAATTTTTCAGTTGTGTGTCGGGAGATTTTTTTAATCAGTTCAATCGCCCCGGTTTCTCGCTCAATCAAGCCGATTAACTCTTTCTCTCTACCGTTGAGATATTTATTAAGGTTCAACGCGTTTTGATTGCAAGTTGTTATGTTACGAACTAATCTCACGAGGTACTAATGATGCCGATCATTGCGTATCGATAACTTCCAGATAGCTTTACATAGGTTGTCGTATCGCGTATGTAGCTGTTGCTCCGCGAGCAGTAATTGTATAAGAGAAATCATTGAATGCTATGTAACTCTGAAGTATATAAAATCAAATTAATTTTAGAAGCATTTCAATCATATCTCCGTACAGTATGTCCTTAGTATTAAACTTTGGTCCCTGTCCGAGAGCCAATGAAACGGTCCAATCAGTGTAAGCCGCAAAACAAGTATGAATAACTAGACCCGAGTGTTATTTAAAGAAGATGTAATCACACCTGACGATCAAAACATATGCCCGGAGCTACCCCTCTCTTCAATGATTTATGCTCGCACGCCATCTACCTACGCTTAGGTAGACTATTATATTGCCGATGCTATCGCCGTATGGTCGGTAACTTGTTGATACCGGCAAGTTATCCGTTGCTGCCTTCTTACCTACCAGATGGAGCTGCTGTCTCATGATATTTAGAAAAGATAGGACTACGATCAGAGCATCCCAACACAGAATAGTATAAATATTTTGTATGAATTCATAAATAAATATACAAACAGAACGACAGAATAACAAAAAATATATTATTCCGGATAGAATCGAACGAAAGAGCACGAAGAGAACCGAGAGCGGCGAGTTAGAGTAGTGGACGTTTCTCCGAAGTCGGCATCTGCATGGATCGGCAGTGCGATCCATGGCTGTCAGGCTATCCAGTTGAGAGTGGTCTGACTACCTTCAGACTGTCACAGACCTCACCAGGAGCTTGCTCTGCGTATTTAAAGGTCACCAATGCGCGAGGAGACCGACGAGTCGATACGTGGCTGCAAGCTGCGCTGACAAAGTCGCGGGAGGCGTCTTGGGTACGCACACGCGTACAATTAAAAGTATGTCTAATTAGTATAGTGAGTTTACGCGCTTGGTCATCTTTGGGCTCATTCGGCGCTCGCCGGTGGGTGTACGTTCGGTACCGCGATTTAGCGATTAGCGAGATCAAGCAGGAAGACTGATCGACATGAGTCAGTCATCTCGTGCCCTTTAACCGAGATATATTGTCACAAACAATTAACATTCGTCATTGTAACCTTTTTTTCATTAAATATAAAATCATTTAAAACCATTTACATTCTTTTATTGATTTATTGCACAAATTCGCCTTTATTCTGAACAATATAAAAGAACTTAATTAAATCATATAATACTCAATTTACTCATTAGAAGTAGGCTTTTATATATAGGTGGTTCTAAAAAGTTGCATAGATAAGCAGATAGTATGCATTAATATAAGTGTGCATAAGCAATAAGAAACATTCAATGATTTTTTCTAATGCGCATAATTTTCTTACAGAGCTATATCAACACGCATGGTGGCTGGTATGTGGTGGTTTTTTACATTGATAATGATTTCATCATACACAGCAAACCTTGCAGCATTTCTAACAGTCGAACGAATGGATTCACCAATTGAAAGTGCTGAAGATTTAGCTAAACAAACAAAAATTAAATATGGTGCTTTAAAAGGTGGTAGTACAGCAGCGTTCTTTAGGGTAATTGTTTAGACTGATACATTTTAATTTTATTAAATTTCTATAAAAAAATATCAATAAGGTATCAAAATTACATATCAAAGGTTGGGTTTGATAACCAAAAATTGAAAAACTCTACTTTGATCATCAGTCTCAGGTAAAATGGGATTTAAGCAAATTCTTGTGATAAAAGGATGAGTCAAATTTCAAATTACTTATCTTCCTTGGCATTTCTAAAAATATATTGAGACCGATAGGAAGAAAATTTTTCATTTTGGTTTTGTAAAGACCGTATTTGTTAAGAATACGGGCTGCGCAAGTGTACAAATAATTATTCGATCAAGTGAAATTAGTTCTTCTATCGAGAGTATGTATTGTTACTAGAATTATGATGTTACAAGTCGGGCTCAAAGCGGGCTAACAAGAAATTAAGAACTTAGATGTCACGCGGACGAAAGTGTGTCCACAGTTTTACTATTGCGGACGGTTAGTGGTCCGCAGCGTTAATGGATCGGACAAGAGTTTATTTAGGTATTCATTAATTAATACATTAGTATTTGAGATAAAATATACAAGTAGAACTGATTAATTGTTAACGTTATGTTTTGGTTTATTGGCAACTGTTCAGAGTACTTCACATAGGTTTGATCTTACAGAGTTCGTCTCTGCTTATTTTACTGTTTGCTTTATAGTTTATGTTACGGTTGTTTAAAATGTCAATTTGTATTTTCACTTGGCGGTCCTTAGGCTTTAATTGCTTGTGCGTTCTGACTCAGCTTCCAAGGGCTCTCCAGTGTTACTAGCCAAGGGACGGATTAAGCGCGCTCCTGAAGTGTTTGGATAGTTTCGGCATGCACCAATACGAACACTGTAACACTGCCGCTTCACCTGAGAAACCACCACGCATGCTACACAAAGTGATGTTTGACAAATGACGCTGTGTGGGTCGGCTCCAGAGTTTTTAACCAGGGAGCCGACGCACACAGCGTCATTTGTCTCCAGGGCGTCGGTGGCGATGCAAGCAGTTGTAAAGTTGAGATGGTAAAGATAGCGGTAGTCCAAATTAAAGCTTATAAAATCTAATATATTTGTTTATCTCAACAGATTTACTTCTCATCATAAGTTTTGATATAACTAGACACCGCAAAATTCTTTTCGCTGACCAATAATCACGAAGATTCTTTCTAGAGTTAACAATAGTGATCTTAAGAATCACAATAAATTTTTCTAAATTCTTTATACACAAATCATAATTGTTTCCAGCTGTGGCTTCAATGATATAATTTTTCATAGACCACAAGAAATATATCTCAAATAATTCTGCAGAGTTTTTAGAGAATGAAGAAGAAATTGGTCGAATATCGAAGCTGCTATCATTATGAGTCGAAGTATCATTTAGAGCATTTTTTTCCAATCATAAATATGATTTGGTTCTAATAACTTTTGAGAACTGATGTATGTATTTTTGACATGTTCATATGAACCTAAAGGAATCAATTGTGATGATAAATCTTCACCCAAATCGCAATCAGAATCACCATCTGAGCTTTTATGGTCCGAGGGAACGAACGCTATATCGGTATGTTGAGTATTTTCGTTGTCATCGTCCTCTTCTACGTAACTTGATGTCCCTCACTCTCCGCCTAGCCATTATTACCTACTTTATAAATTCGAAATATATCGTTTCGTCAAAATATATATTTTGTTAGTATTGCATTCAACGGTTAGCCCGCCACTCAAACGTAATCTTTAACACGGTTTTCAGATTTTTATAACAAAAAACTTCCGTCAGGTTATGCACCCAACCGTCAGGTTGCAGAGTTTGCATAGAACTACAAACTCACCTAAAAAATCAAAGTTTTGTACATTGAACTTTCTTGCTGTTTTACACTAACTAATTGCGGTCTGAGAAAAAAAAATGTTATACAGGTTTTCGTTGTAATTTTTTCCGTAGAATCGATTGGCGTGATCAGATTTGCAAAAAATTGACTTTTTTGTGATTTGTTTAAATAATTGTTTATAAACAATTGCAAAAGACAAAAGAAAAAACACGGGTACTTTTTTCTTTCGTTATGCCCCGTTTCCAATAGTTAGTTTGATGCTATCGAACGTATATTTTGCTTGGGATTTGGCGCAGACACTTTGGCTATCTAGCCTACCATTATTTATTGTCGTTTTACACTAACAAATTGCGGTCAGAGAAAAAAATGTTATATAGGTTTTCACCGTAATTTTTCCCGTAGAATCGATTGGCGTAATCAGTTTCAAAGAAAAATGATTTTTTGGTAATTCGTTTAAATAATTTTTTATAAACAATTGCAAAAGACAAAAGAAAAACACGTGTACGTTTTTTTTTTCGTTATGCTCCGTTTCCAATAGTTAGTTTGATGCTATCTAATCCAGTTTTGGCCTGGGCCTGAATGCGTTAATTCTATAATCAATAATTTTAGGTAAAGCCTTCATCCTGTCAAAAGTTACACGTTTAAATACTAGTGTGGGTTTACGTTGTCATTTCGTCTACGCTTCACCAATTTTTTGCCGGCCCAGCTCTTCTTCAATCAGTTCAAAAGCTATGTCCAAGTAGCTGATTGTAAAAAGAAATGTTAAACCATTAATGGTGATTCTGTAATCCAACAACTCTTCCGATTCGTAACGGGAAAAAATCTATTGATCTCGTCAAGTTGTTCTCGAAACCACATCCAACTGGTAAGTGAGAAAGTGATTTTGTAAAATTCTTGATTGCTAAGTCAGACAACAGAATTGAAATCATTAGAACCAACTGAAAAACTATCCAGACCTATCTGGATAATTATTTTCGTAGGTGTTATTCAATCCAGACACCATCGGTAATATTTGGTGACAACCGTACTTTTTCTGGCCATTCGAGCTGACCTGTCCATCGTTCTGTCATGTTTGACTAGCCATCTTCTTCTTTGTGCTATCTGGACTTAATATCGAGGAAACTGTAATTTTATCTCTCTAACAGAGTCGGTTTATATTAAAAAAATCTGTTAAATTTGGTAGGATTATAGCCATTAAAAGTGTCATCCTCTAGAAGTAGGAGACCAATGGAACTATTTCTCTCAAGATGGTGAATCTAATAAAAATTCACCGCTATAGCACTTTTATTGAAAAGCGTAAGTTATAAGCTCATATAACTCACTGCTTTTTATTAAGGTTGATATAAAGTTTTCTAGGAAACGTTGTATACCGAGATCCCTCATCATATAATACAGAAACATGATGCAATATTTATCACAAACATCAAAATAACTACTTTGTAGACAAACAGTACACCATTTTATCCTTTTGCAATTTCTATTAATGCGATTTACGTGATCGAGTATGTGTGGTAATACACTAAAACTATCAAAATACCACCCATCACCACTCTCAGACTCACATATATATCGCCATCCAATGCATACCACGTCTTTTATGGCTTTCCGTATTAAACATAAAGGTACATGGTTTTACCCATATTATCGGAATCTGATCTGCCGTAAGAACTTCAACAAAATAATGTGTCATTTTTTGAAGATTCTGGAGAATATCCAGAGAGTTCATTATTACAGAGGTAGTAGGGTTAGGAAAAACATGGTTCCGCTGATGTAGTAATTGTGTCCCTACTGCTGCGTGTATGCAGCCAGCTCTTCAATATGCGTGTTAAGAGCACATTTAAACCATAAGTAGCCCAATTTGATATCATGTTGAACACAAGACTTCTCACACCAAGGCAATCTGTAAAAAATTGTACAATTCTTTTCGTGCTCCAAATTAAAGATTTCACGAGTTGTAATCTTATTCAGCAATTTTGCCTTTTCCTCTCCCTGTACATAAATTTTACCTACTATTTTGCAAATATCTTGCAAGTCTACACTATGTTAAAGCAATAAAATGAACAATTTTGTAATAAATTTACCTGAACTAGTAAATCATTCCGGAATGACAATTCTTTCATACATAATTTATACATTAGACTGCCACAAAAGAATGAAAAAGAAATTAGATTTAGTTATTTTTTTCAATAACAAGTGGTTAACAATAAGTGACCATTATAAAACATTTCACATAAATCAGCTATATTCACATACAGATATGAAATTATATATATTTAGGTCATTATTTTAGTAATCAATTATTAATAATGTATGTGTATGTATATACCACACGACATAGTAAGATTGGTCCAGATATGTAAGATACTGTAAATAAAAATATTCTCAGAAAAATATGATAAATATAATTATTTGTATTCTTAATCTAAATTATTTTATAAATCATATGCGACACATAGATATATATGCATCTTTAACATACATTATCAGAGATGATCTTTAGATTAGGTCGAGATAAAAGGTATGCTAAAAAAATTATTTGTGCAGATATGCTATTTTTTTTAAAGTTATTTGTTTGTGAACATAAAATGACAAATGCTGTATGTATTTGTATCACAAGATGTGATCTGCAGATTTGGTCCAGATGGAAGGCATGCTGAAAATAATCATTTGTGCAGATATGCTCTTTTTTAACGCAATGTGTTTGTGAATATAAAATTTCGAATGCTGCATGTATTCACGCATATCACAAGATGTAATCTGCAAATTTGATCCAGATAGAAGTCTTGCTTAAAATAATCATTTGTGCAGATCCAACGTTATTTTGTGATACAGGGGGCGTCAAATGTGCTTAAACGCACGAGGTGCGAGAAAAAGTTCATTTTACGCACACTGTATTGAAAAATATTCTAAATACTGACTTATTCAATAATTTAGATAAGTATTGTATAATATAATAATTAAATTAATTGATCTTTATGTAAGGATATAATATATGAATTTATATAAAATAACATCATTATTCATACTTATATTAAGCCCTAGTGGAAAAAAATTCTGCACATAACAGTTTTTATCTGAATTGTTTAAACTTAAACAAAAGATAACTGAACAAAACAGAAATTTTTAGCAGCAGAATGTCGGAATAGAAACAAACACAACAGTTATTTACAGGTAATATTAAGTTTTCTCAGTTTTCTTCAGTTAACTGCAGATGGTACCAGCGTTTTACAGTTTCTAACAGTTACGTTAATTTGATTCTATTATGTTGTTAAAGGCGTGTTTTTAAAAGAAAAATCAGTAGAGATGTAAAAGTAACTGTTTTGATTGGAAAAAAACTACTAAATGTAGAAGATTACAATCATAAAAAAAGAAAACTGTTTTAAACTATTAAAAAAACTGTTGTCTTTACTTATTAATAGTAATTGTTTGTTGTATTCATTTTTCTATTAATTTACAAAATCAAAAAATTTTATTTAAAAAAAAAACTGAAGCCAACTGTGGAAAACTCTACTTAACTAAATAAAACTAAAGACAGCAGAAGATTATTGTTGTCTGTGTCTTAATTTCCACATTTTTTTGCTGTAATTTGCAGTTAATAACTGTTTTTTTAGTTGTTTGCATTTTTCTCTTCCGCTAGGAATTTAAGATATCCTAATCATTTAATATAAAAGTAAATATTGTATTATGTATTACATTGGAGTACTGAATATAAATGTTATGATTGTTACAAACTTACAATTTACATTGTATTATAAATGTAAATAAAAAAATTTTTAATTAATATTATTTTATTCTTATATTTTGTTAATAGAATTGATACTTTTATCAACTAATAACAAAGAATTTGAAAATATTTTTTAATATTTAAAATTTATTTCCATTTTATTCTATAATTTTAAACCGGTCCTGTGCACTAAACTACTTTTATAGAATGTTATCTGTATTAAATATATTCAATTATACTTGACAGCATTTAATTTTCGTTTTTGAAATCGTACTTTCGATTGGTTAGAATTTATCGATCCGGCAATCTGATTGGAGCATTTCAAAAACATTCAACAAGAATTAAAAACCATCAGGTGTACATCTAATATTTAGCAGTATATTTAATTAAGACACGTCAAATAATTAAATATCATCTTCTACATAAAATTAATTTGCTTAAAATTATGTCTAAAACATCATTTCCAGTTCAATTTATTCAAATCATTTCAATTCAAATTAAAATTTTTCTAACTGTCACATTAGTCCCAACATCTAAGAACTTTTCTACCGTTTTATTTTTTTTGTGCGCCAATATTGTGATATTTTAATGTAAAGATTGAATTTTGTACTTTTCTGGTTTTTGTCATTAAACATTGTATAACTTGGAAGGTAGCATCATATATCACCGCGTGTACAACATTCATTATGGATTAACCTCATGATCATTCTGACATGTTGGAGGAATCCTAGTTGGATGGTCGGTGAGGAGAACTCGTAAAAAATTAGGCACTGATATTCTTGTTGTAACACTCTATTTATTTGTTAGATGTATAACTCGGGCGACGGAGCTGTTGCTGCGAGAGCGGTCGGCAGGAGAGAGAGAGAGTACTTTGCAGAGCACGCGTGAGTACCTAGCGCTGCCCGCATGGTGGCGCTAGATTAGCCCTGTAGTCTACTATAGACGGCAAGCGGCGCGAAGACTCGCCAACACTCCCTCCCTTCGGGGCGCTTGTCCTCCTGTACGTCTGCGTTTTTACTCTCTGAACTTTACTCTGAATTAGTTTCTCCTTGGTTTCCTGTATCTGAAATATGTACAAAAAATCTTATTCGTCTGATATATATATATAAAAATAAAACTCTGAAAATTATAATTAAGTGTGAATTTCTATGTTCAATATTTTATCTCTGAGGTATTTATGAGTATCATTAGGCAGAGGTTCAGTCATAATGTCTGTCACATTGTCGGTAGTAGATATCCATTTAACTCTGATTTGTCCCTTTAGGACACACTGTTTTATGTAGTTCTGTCTCCATGTGTTTCTGCCATGTGACTTTTACTCCCTGTCTTTTCTCTGATTTGTAGGTTTCTCTGAATTGTTTCCAGATCATCATCAAAGTTTTTCAACTTGTGATTTCCTTCCATCTGAGTGCAGAACCCTGTATATTTGTTATCGCACCACAGGGTAACAGGATACATAGTTTTCCCTGTTATATCTCTAATAGCTTTATCCAACGATACAATTTCTTGGCAAGCATTGGTCATTGCCAAGGACTTAGCTTGGCAGGTAGAGAGTGATACGTAAACTTGTTTATAGCTTCTCCACATAATTGAGTCGCCGTATAATTTTATTACATATCCTCCAGTTGAAGATGAGTCTTCACAATCTCTGAAGCTAGCGTCTGTCATTGCTTCCATATACTCATTTTCTGCTCTGAAAATCAAACCTATATCTGAGGTTCCTCTGAGGTATCTGAAAATCCTTTTACTTCCTTCCAGTCACTTTCAGTGGGTGACAGCTGTTTTCTTGATAGAAAGCTTACTGCAAATGCAATATCAGGTCTGGTGGCACCTGCCAGATATAGTAAGCTTCCTATAGCTTCCCCATACGGTGAATGAGTTGCTATCTGAGCTTCTTCTGAATTTATGAGTTCTCTTTTTCGAACCTGTCTTGTAACCATAGGTGTTTTCTGTGGCTTACTATCTTGCAAATTGAAACGTTCCAGACATTTCTCTATGTACTCTGATTGTGACAGTTTTAATGTTTTCTGATCTCTGTCTCTGGTTATTTTCATGCCTAAAAATAATTTAGGTTCTCCTAAGTCTTTCATCTGAAAGGTAGAACATAATTTTTCTTTTATCTGTTTTAGTTTCGTCTGATTGTTGCCTGCTAGAATGATGTCGTCTACATATAGCAGTAATTCTACCATCTGATTTTGTAATCTCCACGTGAACAGACATGGTTCATTTATGTCCTTTTCTAGTCCAAGTTCCAAAGCAACTTCTGAGAAGCGTTTGTTCCATCGCTTGGGACTTATTCTGAGGCCATACAAGGATTTTTGGAGTTTACATACTTTATTTTTCTTAATGGATGGGTCTATTTTTATACCATCTGGTATTTCCATGAATATGTCATCTTCAAGCGTTCCATTTAGAAATGCTGTCTTGACGTCCATCTGATAAGCAGTTAAATTTAACTTATTAATGATTGCAAAAGTCGCTCTAACGATTGGTAATCTTGAGACTGGTGCGTAAGTTTCTCTGAGTTCATATTCTTTTCTATCCTTGAATCCTCTGATAACTAATCTTCCTTTGTAAGTCGTCTGACCGTCTTCTGAGATTTTCCTTTTGAATACCCATTTGGAATCAATGATGTGTGCCTTTTTGCCACCTTTGTCTAGCTGTCTACTATTGTCCACACATTGTTGTCTTCCATAGACTTTAACTCTTGTTTTATTGCTTCTGACCATTTATGTTTGTCGTCTGATTCAATAGCTTCTTTATGACTGACAGGATCTCTGTTCGTTCGTACTATAAAAATATGTCCAAGTTCATCTTCTTCTGAGTGTGTATCTCTGGTTTCTCCAGTTGGAGTAGATACTTGTGGCAGATCGTGATTGGTGTTTTCTACTTCGACTACTGCTTCTCTGAGATGTGTCCAAGTTCGTCTGTTTGTCTTGGCTTTTCTTTCTAGACAAGGTCGCTTTTCTGGTTCAGGTTTCTTAGCCTTTGAATCTTCTGAATTTTTGTCATCTGCTTTTCTCTTCTGATTTTTCTCTTTCTCTGATTTTGATTCTTTTGGTATATCTGGTTGTGTTTTGACAACATCTGTTGATATTTCTAGTGTCTCTGATTTTTCTCTTTCAGGTCAGTTTTAACACATCCCTATACACCAGTTTTTCATTAAATCTCACGTGTCTGGATGTAATGAATCTCTGAGATTCTGAGTGCCACAAAACATAACCAGTTTGAGAATATCCAACCATGATTGTATGGATTGCTCTGTCTGAAAACTTGTTCGTCGCATTCGGTATTTTGGCATAGGCCAAACATCCGAAACGTCTGATTTTGTCTAGATGCATGTTTCCATTTGGAACCATTTTCTTGATTGGTATCTCTGAATCGATTCCTTTGTGTGGAGTTCTATTATAGATATGGACCGCCACTTCCAAAGCGAGTATCCACATGCTCTTGGGTAGACCAGAGTCTATTATGAGCGTTCTGATTTTCCACTGTATGGTTTTGTTAAACCTTTCAGCGGTTCCATTATGTTGTGGAGTGTAAGGAGGTGCGAACTCTCCTTCAATTTTCTCCTTTTCCATAACTTCTGAAAATTTACCTCCAGTAAATTCAGTGCCATTATCCGTTCGGATGAAACACACTTTTTCCTCTTTGCCCAGTAAATTTCTTGTAGTTACCAAGAATTTTTCTAAGCAATCTCCAGCTTCACTTTTGTGTTTAGTAAAGTATGCTTTGGCAAATCTGGTGTGATCATCAATAAATCCTATTATGAATTTATTTTCCCCAGGATACGAGACTGGTTTAATTGGTCCCATTGTGTCTGTGTGTATCCTTTCTAATGGCCTTATTGCTCTGACTCTGACTTCTGAGAACGGCAGGTTTTCCATTTTTGCTAGGACGCAAACTTCGCAGTCTGTAATGGACTTGTCGAATTTTACCTTTCTGAGTTTATCTTCTGACTTTTGTAGCAATAGTAAATATTGCAGAGAAGCGTGACCTAATTTGATATGCCAGAGCATTCCTTCGTTCAGCTTCTTTTCTTGTTTATCTGATTTGTTGTCCACATTGTTTTGTAGATATTTCAGCATTTCTTCTGACGAGTCGTCTATATTTAGGATTTTCCTGTTCAGAATTTGTTCATCTAAGTTTGTATCACAAACTTCTCTCTGACTAGATGAATTTGATTCTTGTACAGTTCGTTCTTGCTGCTTCTCCCTCCCAATCTCAGTCGGATTCATCTGAGTTCCCTCTGATGCGTTAGTTTCATCTGATTCGTTTTGATCCTCAAGATCCTTGATATCTGACTGAGATTGCTGCAAGAACTCGTCTACCGAGACTATGTTAGCCGTGCATGAATACTTATCGTAGACTTCTTGTTGCTCGTCTGATTGTTCATGTTTTGCTACGTTTAAAGAAATTATCCAGTTTGGCTTTTCATACGTCCCAGCTAAATACTCTTCGTCTGAATTTTTATCGTAGATTTTAAGTATTTTATTATCCAAATAAATATTCAAACCTACGTCTGCAAAACGTCTGAGAGAGATCAGATTGTCTGAAATATTTTTGGCAGAAATTACATTTGTCAAAATTATTTTGTTATTCTCATTTGATTCTGATTTTAAAATTAAATCTCCTTTGCCGTCTATAGAGATGTTTGCAGATTTATTTTTATTTGCACTTCTGATATATTCGCCTGAACTTTTTCTGTAGTTACTTAAAATTATGCTCTTATTTACTATATGCTCTGTTGCGCCAGAGTCCGCAATAAGTACTAGTTTTGTAGGTGTTTCATTAATTATATGTGTGTTGTTACCTGTTAGCATCGCTTTGACCTTGTATCCCTTCTTCTGATTTCGGCCTGGTGTTTGTATATCGACCTTGCGTTTGAAAGATCCCCTTCTTACATTATTTCCTCTACCTCTGACATTATTATAACCACCCCTTCCTCTGTTACCTCTACCTCTGAAGTTATTACTGTTGTGTTTGTGTTGTGTGTTTGTGTTGTTATATGTATAAGATTTTACATACCCATCTTTGGGATTGTCCTTATTTGGACAATCATCCCCTTTGTGTGGAGCTACAGCCTGGCAATAAAAGCAGTACCATAGATTGTACTCTTTAAGAGGACAAAAGGCTGCTCTGTGTCCCACCTTATTGCAGCGATAACACTTGTCTGTGATTATCGCCTGTTTAGCTGCAATTTTTTGCCTGTCGTCTGATGGCTGACCGTCTGATTTGCGTCTGTCTGATTCCAGCTGTAGTATCAAAGTTTTTATGTCATCAAGGCTCATCTCTGATTTGGTTGCTTGAAGTCTGATAATATTGGCCGATCTGATTTCTTTAAATTTTATACTAACAGCTTGAAAGAACGCCGATCTTATCTCTTCCTCCGTCAGAGCTGTTTTGGTAATACAATTTTCAAAATCTCTGATAATAGAGTCAAAACGATCGCAAAATTCGTTTACTGATTCTCTATTGTTCATTTTGAGACTATATAATTTTTCTCTGACTGAAGAATCGGTAACATTGGCCTCTGCTCGTCTGAACTCTTTGATTTTATTGACTATTTCTAATGGGTCTTTTATTTGTAAAATCTTATTATGGTAATAATCATCTACGCGACTTATTAGAATGTCTCTGACTTGGTCTTTTCTGTTTTGTCTTTCTATTACTGTCTCTGAAACGTCTGATTGTTGAGAATCATCAAGTATGTCTGCAAGATTATTAGTTTTTAATTCAGCATTTATATTGTCTAACCAAATGTTAAGTGGTACTTTTTTTGTTAATTTATAATTTCTCTTTATGTTTATTTTTGAATTAGTTGCGTCTTTGAAATAGAAAACTATTTTGAAATAGGTCGTCTGAGTTCATTACAAGCTCTGCTGAGGTCGCCTAATGCACTTGTTCCGTCTGATAAGTTTGTTGAATTGATATTGTTACTAAACTCTGTCTCACTTATGTCTCTGAATGTGGAACTGGCAGGGTGGATAATTACCTCTGAAGTTAATTTTCCTATTTATTCTGTGAGTTTCTGTATGACGGTGTTTAGGTTGTCGATATTTTCCTTCATATCGAGTATGGCTACTATTTGATCTCTGATTATTTCAGCATGATTGTCGAGTATATCGGAGTGTCTCTCGAGAGCATTCTCCAGATTATCCATTCTCCACTCCATTTGTGAGTCAGTAGGTTGAGACTTTCCCTCCATATCTCTTTTTGGGGGTGTACCCGAGGGTGTATACCCTTCTATATCTGAATCTGTATTATAAACAATTTCTCTGATTAGCATTCAATTTTTATTGATTATTTGAACTCTGAATTTTAGGCCTAACATCTGATTCTGAATTAATTGTTTATATTCTGATTTAAAAACACTTTGTACCTTGGTGGATATTCAAATGATCGTCCACTTGATTTTCGTTGCCTTCGTTGGCCACCTCTTTCTCATTTGATGGTAATGGGTCTGAAAGACTCCAGTCAGACATAACGCCTCTGATGTTCTTTTCCTCTGAATTAAAGGTAGAATGCTTACTCTGACAGTTTTCTTTGATTTCTGCCAAGTTAGACCGCACTGCAAGTCAAACCAAGCTTGAAAATCAAGCACTAGCACCGCGCCTCCCGGACGTGCTCCCTCCCAGTCTAAGTAAACGAACGCAATTCACTTAATAATTTGCGAGGGGGCGATCGCACACGCATATGTCGTCCAAGAAACCACGAAAAAAAAGTGTAATTATCTTTTGATAATTTTAAATTTTATAGAAATTCAAATTCACTGCACCGCCGTTTCATTGAAATTTCTATCAAGGCGTGTTTTTTTTAAATTTATTCGAGTGCATCTGAATACTAATAAGCCAACAAAAAATTGAAGCTTTTTGATTTACTCGAATAACTCTGACATTCTGAATAGGAGTGAGAACGATATAACTGGAATTATTTTTCTCTGATTTTATTTATTACATATATACACCGATAGCCAATCTAATCCGTTACGTCTGATTCTGATTAGACCATATATTTTGAAACTGAAAAGGAAAAAAAATTTACGAGAAAAATCCGTGCGTGTAAAATTTGTTTTGATTCCGAGAGAGAGAGAGAGAGAGAGAGAGAGAGAGAGAGAGAGAGAGAGAGAAAGAGAGAGCACAACAAACCGCGCGCTCGACTCTGACGCGTCGCTAGTCGCGGCTCACCTCCCCCCGATTCCCGGAATCGGCTCGTGCAGGCTTTTGCCGGCGAGCGTTCGTGCGTTTCGTTGTCGCGCGCTTTTGTCTCGTGTTGAGACTTTTGATTTTCTATAACCTTCTGATCTATTCTGTAATTATTAAGACACCGCACTGTCTTTTCCTACTATTCTTTACGCAACTCTAATTTTTCATGTCGATGCGGTAACACAACACACTCCCGAAACCGATCAAAAATTAAACTTTCTTTTGCTATATCTGATTACTACTCTGACTACACCTTACAAAAGCTTGTACTTACGTTTTCTTCTGAAATGTGTCCTCTAGACCTCTGATGCGTCTGATTTGTTTTCCTCTGAACAAAGATCAAAAAGAAAAGCTTCTGAGACGTCTTCTTCTCGGTTCTTCCTCTATTCCAGCGAGCTGGCCCACAACCTGTTGGAGGAATCCTAGTTGGATGGTCGGTGAGGAGAACTCGTAAAAAATTAGGCACTGATATTCTTGTTGTAACACTCTATTTATTTGTTAGATGTATAACTCGGGCGACGGAGCTGTTGCTGCGAGAGCGGTCGGCAGGAGAGAGAGAGAGTACTTACCTAGCGCTGCCCGCATGGTGGCGCTAGATTAGCCCTGTAGTCTACTATAGACGGCAAGCGGCGCGAAGACTCGCCAACATGACCCCTAGAAGTCGTCTACTGGAAGTAAACATATTCTTTTAGTACATTTGTTGTATACTAAGTGCGTTGTATGATAGATTATGTCTCGTCATCCGGAAGGTGATTTTGACATCTGCGCATCGTCTACTGGAAGTGAAAATATTCTTCTGGTATATTTGTTATATACTGAATGCGTTATACTATGTACCATGTCTCGTCATCCGAGACGTGATTTTGACACCTAGACATCGTCTACTGGAAGTGGAGATTTTCTTTTAATAAATTTGTTTTATACTAAGTGCGTTGTATGACAGACCATCTCTCGTCATAAGGAAGATGATTTTGATACCTAGACATCGTCTACTGGAAATGAAAATATTCTTCTAGTATATTTGTTATATAATGAATGCGTTATACTATGTACCATGTCTCGTCATACAGAAGGTGATTTTGACATCTGCACATCGTCTTCTGAAAGTAACAATTTTCTTTTTATACTTTTGTTATATGCTGAGTGCGTTGTATCATAGACCATGTCTACTGGCAATGAAAATATTCTTCTAATATATTTGTTATATAATGATTGCGTTATACTATGTACCATGTCTCGTCATCCGAGAAGGTGATTTTGACATCTGCACATCGTCTACTGAAAGTAACAATTTTTTTTGGTACTTATGCTGTATACTAGGTGCGTTGTATCATATATCATCTCTTGTCATAAGGAAGATGATTTTGACACCTGGACGTCGTCTACTGGAAGTGAAAATATTCTTCTGGTATATTTGTTATATACTGAATGCCTTATACTATGTACCATGTCTCGTCATACAGAAGGTGATTTTGACATCTGCACATCGTCTTCTGAAAGTAACAATTTTCTTTTTATACTTTTGTTATATGCTGAGTGCGTTGTATTATAGACCATGTCTACTGGCAATGAAAATATTCTTCTAGTATATTTGTTATATAACGAATGCGTTATACTATGTACCATGTCTCGTAATCCGAGAAGTGATTTAGACACCTGGACATCGTCTACCGGAAGTAGAGATTTTCTTATAGTACATCTGTTGTGTACAAAGTGCGTTGTTTCACAGACTATCACTCGTCATAAGGAAGATTATTTTGACACCTGGACATCGTCTACTGGAAATAAAAATATTCTTCTAGTATATTTGTTATATAATGAACGCGTTATAGTATGTACCATGTCTCGTCATCCGAGAAGTGATTTTGACATCTGCACATCGTCTTCTGAAAGTAACAATTTTCTTTTTATACTTTTGTTATATGCTGAGTGCGTTGTATCATAGACCATGTCTACTGGCAATGAAAATATTCTTCTAATATATTTGTTATATAATGATTGCGTTATACTATGTACCATGTCTCGTCATCCGAGAAGGTGATTTTGACATCTGCACATCGTCTACTGAAAGTAACAATTTTCTTTTTATACTTTTGTTATATGCTGAGTGCGTTGTATCATAGACCATCACTGGTCTTAAGGAAGATTATTTTGACACCTGGACATCGTCAACTAGACATAAAAATATTCTTCTAGTATATTTGTTATATAACGAATGCGTTATACTATGTACCATGTCTCGTCATTCGGAAGGTGATTTTGACATCTGCACATCGTCTACTGAAAGTAACAATTTTTTTTTGGTACTTTTGTTGTATGCTGAGTGCGTTGTATCATAGACCATGTCTCGTCATTCGAAAATTGATTTTGACACCTGGACGTCGTCTACTGAAAGTAGAGATTTTCTGTTGATACATTTGTTGTATACTAAGTGCGTTGTATTATAGATTATGTATTGTCATTCGGATGGTGATTTTGACACCTGGACATCGTCTACTGAAAGTAACAATTTTCTTTCTATACTTTTGTTGAATGCTGAGTGCGTTGTATGATAGACAATGTCTCGTCATAAGGAAGATAATTTTGACACCTGGACATCGTCTACTGAAAGTAACAATTTTTTCTTGGTACTTATGTTGTATACTAAGTGCGTTGTATCATAGATCATCTCTCGTCATAAGGAAGATGATTTTGACACCTGGGCATCGTCTACTGGAAATGAAAATATTCTTCTAGTATATTTGTTACATAATGAATGCGTTGAACTATGTACCATGTCTCGTCATACGGAAGGTGATTTTGACATCTGCACATCGTCTACTGAAAGTAACAATCTTCTTTTTATACTTTTGTTGTATACTAAGTGCGTTGTATCATAGATCATCTCTCGTCATAAGGAAGATGATTTTGACACCTAGACATCGTCTACTGGAAATGAAAATATTCTTCTAGTATATTTGTTATATAATGAATGCGTTATACTATGTACCATGTCTCGTCATCCGAGAAGTGATTTTGACACCTGGACATCGTCTACTGAAAGTAACAATTTTTTCTTGGTACTTATGTTGTATACTAAGTGCGTTGTATCATAGATCATCTCTCGTCATAAGGAAGATGATTTTGACACCTGGGCATCGTCTACTGGAAATGAAAATATTCTTCTAATATATTTGTTATATAATGAATGCGTTGTACTATGTACCATGTCTCGTCATACGGAAGGTGATTTTGACATCTGCACATCGTCTACTGAAAGTAACAATCTTCTTTTTATACTTTTGTTGTATACTAAGTGCGTTGTAACATAGATCATCTCTCGTCATAAGGAAGATGATTTTGACACATAGACATCGTCTACTGGAAATGAAAATATTCTTCGAGTATATTAGTTATATAATGAATGCGTTATACTGAGTACCATGTTTCGTCATCCGGGATGTAACATTTAACGATGCTACACGCTTATTTAGTTACTACACTTTTAGCCTACACATTCGTGCAATAGCTCGGTGCTTTGAATGTTTGTGAATAATAAAAAATAAACGAAGGGAAAATAAAACTTTTAGAAAATGACCTGGGGTTAAGCGGATCTAAATTCTAAAAGATAGAGAAAAGGGTTAAATGACCCATTTATCCAAGCGATAGTTATAGAAAGGAAAAGTTAGGATAGTAAAAATAGATTTTTACTTACTTTTTGGCGCTGGCTGCTTCTTTGGTACTAACGTGGAGGGATGAAGGCTCTTGTTAAAAATAGCAACAGAACACTCACAAATTCAATTAAATCTACTTTATATATTATATTAAAAATACAGCCGAGCGTACTTGGCGCAAATCTAAAACTACGCGTACAAGTACGTGGATCTACTATCGCGTACAAGTGCAAATCTAAAAACTACTGTGCTTACTTCGAGCCGGGACCGGATTGTCGAACTAGAAAGATGTTTCGCAGCACGAATGGCCTAGAGTTCTCCCTTCCCGATATTGTTGGGGTTGCGTTCCGCCTAGATGCCGAAAAGGAGCGAGTGAGGGAAGCCGTTATATTTGAGCTTTCCCTCACTTACGCCGAATTTTCGCATCTCTCCACCTACGCAGCATCGGTCAGGCCCTTCGGTCCGCCTACGCCCTCTCCTCTATGACTGTGGTTCGCCTATACGTCGCTTTCGATGCGCACGCCAATTTGTATAAAATTTCCCAAGCATTTTATTTATCTTTAATAAAAGTTGAGGAGAGTATTGTATAAATATTTCAATATTATAATTTTAATGCTTGTGAAATTTTCTACAAATCGGTACCAAACAACTATATATAAAACTTAGTAATGAAGCTCTTCTGCGCGTTAGTTTAAGAAAATATTATAAATAAATGAATTTACTATTGAATTTACTAATACAATTTATACATTTCATTTGTTTACAGCTTCAATATTTATTCTAACTCCTTTTTTATTTTTAAAATTTAATAAATTAGCAATGCATCGTTATAACAACCGTAGCTTCACACCGACCGATTATTATAACTCTTCAAAATGACATACTTTACTGCAACAATCGTAGTTTCACACCGACCGACTATCGCGACAAAATATGATAAAATTAAAATAAACAAATAGACACTTGATCCATTCATAAATTATGCACAAGAAGCGAACTGTATAAATCGAAAAATATACAGTTTAGTGCCAAATAATTAATGAATAAATCGCGTTATCAGTTTGTAAAATTATAACTATACTACAAGCTGCAAGCAAACTATGCATTTATATACTTTTATGTAGAATTATCCCACTAAAACTGTTGCTAAAAGCGAACGTATGCGATTCGAAAATTTCATAGTTTATACAACAGCCTGATTAAAAAATAATTCTATATAAATATTTCCAATTGACAAAAATAAATATTCGTATTTTGAAAAATAGCGGAAAATTCCGGGATCGGTACACAGCTGCAAGCGTGCGTATTTCCCAAAACTGTCCCTGCAATAAAAAAAAAAGATCCGATGTCTTAATTACGGTCGCTCAAGACGCTGCCGATATCTTAGGCAAACGCAGCTGCTCGTCATAAAATTGCGCTTGGTCCGTCACGCCGAAAACTTTCTCGTACCGAATAATGCACAGAAAAACTTTACTATTGCTATTGTAGTGCATCCGCTGATGTCTCTCGCCTACGCGCGCAGCTCAAGAGGTTTACGATAGGGCTATCTGTCCCTCGCTTTCTCTCTTCAGGCCCGCATCTCCGAATTTGCTCTGGACGAGCGTCACGTACGCATTTATGTTTTAAAAATTAAACTTTAAAAATTTTTAAAAATATTGAAAAATTCGCACGACGTGACACCCCTTGCCTAAAATGATTGTTATAAGGAATAAAATGACGCAAGAACAATCATACGCTTTAGCTTATTATCTATACTTAGTTTATAATTTTTTTAGAATTTTAATGCGATATAAAAGAATTATATAGAGATACATAAAATTAAATTAATTAATTGAAATGAAATAAAATTTAATTTGTGAAATAGCCAAACATTGTCAATCTGAACTGCTAATCTTTTAATGAAAGATTCATTGCAAATTAAAAAATGATTTCCCATCGTTTTTCGGTTGAACATCTACTACTTTTGATGTGCTAGGTTCTGACATTAACTCGAGTACAATGTCTTTATTATCGTTGTCTTGATTCTGTGTTTCATTTGTTTGACTATTAGAATTTGTTTTGCGTGAAATCAAATAGTAGGCCAAGGTATTCCATATTGCTCCGAGTATGTGGTTTCAACATCCATATATTTGATGTTATGCATATCCGTTTATACACATTCCAATATATGTATGTGTATATATATATATATATATATATATATATATATATATATATATATATATATATATATATATATATATATACACATAAGTATTGATGATTTGAAATATGATTATTGCTGCAATTATTCCTGCACTAGCTGTTCCAAAAGAAACTAATTTACTCCATATTCTTCCCCAAGTTGACTCCACTATCTTCGTTACAGCATCTTCATTCATTTCGTTCTTCTTCGTTCGGTATTGGGTGTCCGTGTAATTCTCTTGCTATATCATTTAATACTGCTGGTTGTTCGATTGGAAATATTATTCTCTCTCTTAGTTTTTCTAATTCTTGTTCTGTATAGATGCCACTTGTAGCAAGTTCTCCTGGACGGCATTGTGCCTTCGACCCGTGTTGATTAACCCAAAATTGATTAACATTTGGCGCTGTTAGAGTGCTAGCAGAATGCCTGCTGGGAGTGCTGCTCGCCATGACAGCATTCTGTCGGAACGAAATTCCCGCAGTATGCTGGCTTTGTTGGCTGCGAAACTTAGACAATTTTCAGCCGCACAATTCGCGAACTAAGGCTTTTCAATGCATTATAGTTTAAGGCTGTTGATTTTGTTAATTTAGGCTATTATTAATCCACCGGACTTTGTTCCTTGCCAATTTTTATTAATTATATTATTATGACTACGCTTTCATGACTACCGAATTTATAGCAGCCTGCCAGTTTCGCGCCTTACACGAAATAAGCGGCGAATATCAATGTTGTTAAACGCGTTAATAATAATTTTGGTGATTGTTTATTACAATAACTTGCAACTTTATTAAAATCAACAGCTGCTCGCAGTACATAAGGACACAATTAGCTATGACTTGTAACAATTGTTCGTGGTCGAGTGGTAAAGTGCCAGCCCAGACAAGAGGTACCACATCCAATATCTAACTCTACCACGGTCGAAAACAATGAAACACAAAACAAATTAGTAGAGAAAACACCCATTCAGAGTCAAAATATTACACACGATACACAAAGCTCAGAGTCATTATCATTATTAAACGTAACTTTCGAAAATATAAATAAACAATTAACACTTCAGAATGAAATAACTTCAAAACTACAAAATAAAATATCAACTAACAAAGTACACGTAAATAGAGATTACAAATTAAACACAAAAGGAAACATAGACTTATGGTTGGATCTATTTGATTCGGAGCTGGCAGAAAATGACTTACTATGTATACTAAAAAATCCAGAGAAGTTTGAAAATGATGAAACAGAAACTACATTGAAAAAGAAAAGATCAGTAAGAACTATAATAGTAAGTTATTTAGATGCAAACTATCACCAGAAGGTACAGCAAATTACAGAGCCACATACAATCATAGAAAAAATTAAAGAAATAAGGAAAATTGAAGCTAATCTTCAGAGATAAATATTAGACAAAAACTTTATGCAATTAGAAAGGGATATAAAGAAAAAGTAGCAAACTTCTGTGATAGATTTGATAATATTATACGAGAACATGAAAACTGTAACCCAGAGACACCACTGTCAAATGAAGAGAAAAGAGCAACATTTTATCAGGCAGTGTGTGATATTAGCCCACAACTGGTATCAACACATTTAGTGAGATGTCAAACAGGAGAAAAAAGGACAGTAGATGATATGAAAAAATGCTTTTTACAGGTAGAAGCACAGAGTACCTCAAATACAGAGAAATCCAGAGCACAATTAGCACAGAGAATTGGAGGCAAAGATTCAGAGAAGAAGTTCTACAAGGATTCAGAGAAGAAGTACAAGGATGTAAAATGCTACAGATGCAACGAGACTGGACACTACCAGACTTCATGTCATATACTAAAAGATGATCTCTGGTTTTGCTACGTGTGCAATAGAGTCAGAGAACACAAGGGAGACGAATGCCCCAACACAGTTCAGAGGTATGAAAATAATAATTCTACACAAAACAATCAAAACACTTACACCCGTGGTAGAGGTAGTGGAAAGGGGGGTAAAATCAGAGGCAGAGGACACTATCAGAGAAGAGGAAAACCTTATGATAGGCAAAATCAAGAGAACAATCAAAATGTAAACGCCAAGTTTGCAGGTAAGAAACACTCACACGACACAGTAGAGAATGAAGTTACGTTTATAGCAGATTCATGTGCCTCACACCACATTATAAACAAAGGGTTTATATTAAGAGATTACGAAAAAAGTAATATCGTAGAAATAAAAAGCGCAAACAAAAATAAAAATGCTAACATCAAAATAGATGGTAAAGGAAATTTGTACTTAAAATCTATACCAGAGGGTGAAAATATTTTCCTATCTAATGTTATGTTAACTTGGCTGGATACGGTATTTATTTAGACGATCTTAAGTTAAAAGTTTTTAATACAGAGACAAGGGAGGAATATCTATCAGGAAATTATGAATCACCTAATTGGATAGTAAAATTTAACGTTAAAAATTCAGAGACAACAGAAGATACGTGTGACAAATATATAGTAAGAGCAAGCCTAGTGAGCGTGGGGGATTTCCTGTCGCAATCTCAGACTAACTCATTAAATAAAGAGAAACAAATTCAGAGACCGTCTGATATTGGGAGGGAGTTTGAAAAGGAAAGTCCCCAAGAGAACAGTCTAGAGTCAGGAATAGGTGAAGAGGAGTTAAAAAGAAAAATACTTGATTTAAATAATTTAATAGCAGAATCAGAAATAAATAAATTATACAATAACAATCAGAAAACTAATTCAGAGAACCCAATGCAAAAATCGAGCCTAGGAATGATATGGCATAGAAGGTTGGGACACACGTCACTCGAATACATGAAACAACTGCAAAAATTCGAAACTGAATTAAAAAATGTAAAGTTAGACAAAGAAATCATGGATTGTGAGTCGTGTATTCTAGCAAAGATGGAAAATCAACCATTTAAAAATAATAGAACTATATCAGATAGACCTCTTCATACTATTCATACCGATACAATGGGTAAAATAACTCCAGCGTCTTATCCAGGGGAAAATCGCTTTATCATAGTGTTTATGGACGATTAAGGCAGATATGCTAAAGCGTACTGCGTAAAACAAAAGAGTGAATCAGGCAAATGTCTTGATAATTTTCTGACACATACGAGAAACATTCTAGGGAAACATGAGAAGGTATGTTATATCAGAGCGGATAATGGAACAGAATTCACAGGTGGCGAATTCGCAAAGATAATAAAAGAGAGGGAATCACAAGCGACTTTGCAGCCCCACATACTCCAGAATTAAATGGAACTTCAGAGAGATACTAAGAAGATTCAGATGTGTAGCATACGTAAAAATTCCAATTCCAGAGAACAAATTTTCAGAGAGAGCGATAAAAGTCATACTCGTAGGTTATACTCCTACAGGGTATTTACTATGGCACCCACAAACACTAAGATTTCTAAATTCAAGACACGTAAATTGCAACGAGAAATTAGTGTATAAAGACACTGTAGACCAAGTAGATAATATTGAATTAGAATTCAGAGATTTAACTGAGAACCAAATTACAGAAGAAAACACAGAGCAATACAGAGGTAATACAGGAAGAAAAGAAGCTAGATTCCAAAACAGAGATCGACAAATCACTAAAGAGGAAAACTAAGTCGAAAGAAACAACAGAAACTTCAATGAGAAAAATTCTAAGAAGTCAAGCGAAAGAAAATCCGCTAAGAGATCCAAACTTTATATATAAGACTCAAGTCAGCAATTCAGAGACAAAAGATGATCAAGATGCTGATGAACAAGTCTATGTGCAACTAGCGCAAATAAACAAAGACCCTATAAACTTTAAGGAAGCAGTAAATTCTTCTGAAGGAGAAAATTGGAAAAACGCAATAAGGCAAGAACTAAAGTTGATGGAAGAAAATAATGTGTGGGAAATTGTAGATTACCCGAGTAAAACTTCAGAGAATAAGAGACCAAACGTGATAGACTCTAAATGGGTATTTAAAAGAAAACTAGACAAAAACGGTCAAGAAGCTTTCAAAGCCAGATTAGTCATAAGAGGGTTCAAAGACAAAAATAAATGAGCAGCCTTGGCAGTAATAAATAAATACGACTTAGACGCAAGTCAATTGGATGTAAAGACGGCTTTCCTAAACAGCGACCTGGAGGAAACTATATTCATGGAAATACCAGAGGGAATAGAAAATTCAGAGACCATGAAAGGAAAGAAAGTCTGTAGACTAAAGAAAACACTATATGGATTGAAGATCAGCCCAAAGAAGTGGAACTTAAAATTCGCAACTGAAGTAAGCAAAATTGGACTTGAAAGAGACATCAACGAACCATGTTTGTTCACTTGGAGGAGAAAAGGTAGAATGATGATGATGATACTGTACGTGGACGATATTATTTTAGCAGGAAACGATTCAGAGAAAATACAGGAAATAAAATCAAATCTAAATCAAATGAAAGTTCTGGGAGAACCTAATATATATTTAGGTATGAAGATACAACGATATCGAGAGAATAGAACAACAAACAAAATATTACAGAGGTTCAATATGAGTGAATGCAAACCGCAAAGTGCACCGATGATAACGAGACAAGTCAAGAACAGAGCAATAAAATCTAATCCAGAGAAACTTGAAGAGAAAGAAATCCAGTGCAGAGCCCCGTATAGAGAGGCTATAGGAAGCGTATTATATTTGTCAGCAGTAACAAGACCTGACATATCTTATGCAGTGAATTACCTGTCCAGAAAACAAATATCACCTATAGAAAACGACTGGACAGAAGTAAAAGATTATTCAGGTATCTGAGAAAAACTACCGAGACTGGTATAATATTCAGAGGACAAGAGAATGTGATGGAAACTTTTACAGACTCAAGTTTCAGAGACAATGAAGGCTCTACTTCGACAGGAGGATACGTAGTTAAGTTATATGGAGATGTAATTGCTTAGAGAAGCTGTAAACAGAACTATGTATCATTATCCACTTGTCAGGCTGAATACTTAGCTATGAGTGAGGCCTGCCAAGAGATAATATCCTTAGACAAGGCAATCAGAGATATGACAGGAAAAACCTGTTATCCTGTCACTATTTGGTGCGACAATAAATGAGCCGGAGATTGTACTCAGATGGACGGATCACACAAGTTGAAAAACTTTGATGATGATCAAGTTGAGATTCAGAGAAAATTAAGAGAAAGAGAGAAAACCGGCAGCAAAGAACACATAGCAGAAACTCATGGGGATTGCATTAAGAGATGTGTGATAGGGGGTAAAGCTATGGTAAAATGGATAGATACTAAAGAGAACATAGCAGACATAATGACTAAACCTCTACCAACACAATCACACAATTACTTCAGAGATAAAATAAATAATTCAGAGATGAATACAAATTGAAGTGACCATGCACTTATTTTTAATTTGTTACAGAATCCCATGAGACTTAGGAGAGCCACGAAGGGAGGGAGTGTCGGCTGTAACCGCAGCGAGCTTTGTGCCTCTCGGTACTGAAGGCGCCATCTCGAGGTGGTTTTTGGAAAAAGCCCCACCTCTACTATCAACGCTTTGGCGCCGCGTCGTTTTTCGTCTCTAGCCTTCTCCGACTCTTGCGCTGTGCACATCAGAAAGATCTTTGAGAGAAGTACAACGTACGCCGTGTTTCATTTTGTATTAAGACAACATAAAATAAAAGCAGTCTGCACTAGTGGAAGCCGATAGAGAGTCATCCTTCGCCGTGAACTCCGCCTAATCCTCACCTTCCAAAAAGGAAATTAAATCCAACATATTGTAAATTCACATCAGCTTGGGGTATGCAGTAAATTTGTATGAAATATATTTTAAAATTATAGTAAACATGTGTAATATATTAATGAAAGTATATATTTGATGGTAATATTGGTTTAAAACATTCATTTGATTATAAGTTACGGTTTATTTAAAAAAATTTATATTAATTAATCTTTCACTACTGATAAACTCATGTAAATGCTCTTTATATAAAGAAAATAATTACATAATGATTTTTGTCATTTCATATTCACAAACACATAGCTTTGAAAAAAGGATAAAATATGCGATTGAAATCGATGGACAAAAAATGAATCGATTCTGAGTCTATATATTAGTCCTACGTTTTGCATTTGAAAGCGATTATATTCAGGCTTCTGCGTGTGTAATATATTGATGGCATTAAAATCGATTTAAAACGATAAAATAATATCGATTAAACCGGATTAGAATACATAATGTAACGGTTGCCAGTGCAATTAACGCACGTTGAGCACGTTACGACGTCTCTCCGGGACAGAATCAACATTCGGTATAATACTTCTGTTGTTACAGCTACTAAAGGCGCAGCATGTGAGAGAGTAAGAGAGACAGAGAGAGAATAAGCATCGAGAGAGATTTAAATTCAGCAACGTACAATGTTGCCACCTGCTCGCACACTGCTGTCAAGAGTTGACAACAGTGTGTCAGAGGGCATAGGTAAATCTGTGCTCGCGCTAGCGAGCCATTCCGAGTCTGTCTTCGCTCCGCTCCGTTTCGCGAATAGACACTCTGCGATTGCGATTATTGTGTGCGAGGGTTGCGAGGTCAACCGAACCGAGGACAATCCGTCCGAGACCATCTTCGCGTGGGTTAGAACGGCCGTGCCGGCCACGTACATCTGTAAGTACTAGTTCTTATCAACTCTCGCTTACTCGGGCGACTTTAAGCCTCCTCTCTCTCTCTCACCTCGACTAAATGCTGGTAGCTGGCATGCGCCCGTCTTGCGCGCTTGTGTAAGCCAAGCACCAATAAACAGTTAGTCTAAGTTTTACAATAATCCGCGAGTGTTCATTGACTTTTCCTCCTTTTGAATCCACGTCCTGAGTACTACAATCACCGCCGCGTGTTCATACGTCTTTAAGTCAGTGCGCGGATAGATTATAGTCGGTAGAATCTAGTGCTTTCTGCACAGCCGACGGAAACGGTGAATAGTAGCATAAACAACAAACAACTTAAAATAATAATGACGGCCGAGCTACCGTCATAATAAGTATTGGGATATTCACTTAATCGATTCAATGCCTATTTAAATCGGAATCAATGTATCTGTGTACACTAGAAAAACGGTTTTAATGATTTTTTATATCTAAAATAACATTTGATATTATTCAATCGCACTGTATTCAACTATGCAATCGTTTTTACTGATGTGTATATCGTGGTGTTAATCGATTTGAATTGACATGAATTTTTTCATGTGTCGTTGAATAAAGTCTATCGATTTTAATAAAGTTTCAATTCAAATCGATTGTAGTTAATAAATCTATTCTGTCTTGTACAGCATTTGACCATTCTTATATAGTAACGGAGAAGAAATCTTGTCACTTGCGAGTATGAACATTTGAAGCGACACCAAGCGGTTATAGAAACATAGGGTCGATTAAAATCGACTAGTTTTGCAATAAATTTAATCGATTCTAATCGAAATATAAAAGTTTTTTTTCATAAGGGATTTTACAAAACTTTGATCATTCAGGTCACTTAAAATGTTATCAAAATTATTTGTAAAATTAAACTAATTTAATATCGACTAAAAAGTGGATTCATATTTATTGAAAGAATCCCAATTGAACTGCATTAAAATAATCATCACATAAAAATCGATAAAAATATCTTTATTTTGATATTTAGATTACGATTGAGACCGATTCCCATCGATAATTGAAAACGTCGATTAAATCAATGTAGTATTTTTAGCAGGGATTCTTTCTTTGATTATTTTAATCGATTAAAGTATAATTGAATCTAACCGTAAAAAAGTATCGAGATTGATTAAATATTATATAAACGAATTACCTTATAAATTAATTTAAATTTATTGATAAAATTACGAACAAATCATATTAGAAAAATAATTATTATTTTTATTATACGTAATAAAGTACCATTCGAACAGATTAAATAACAATTAAATGATATTGCAAGAATAGTGGTTGTTTTGGTTATTAAAGTCTATTAAACTATGTTCAGAGCCATTCATAAAACTAGTATTGGGATCGATAAACTATTTAGTAATAAATAGTGATTTTCAAATCGATTAAAATATATTGACAAAAACATTTATATGATATAACAAGAATAGTAATTGTTTTGGTTATTAATGTCGATTAAAATATATTCGAAGCAATTCATAAAACTAGTATCATTTAGTAATGCGATTAGAGATTTTAAAATCGATTAGAATTAGTGAAAAAAATTACAATTTCACTGCACTAAAATAATTACTACATAAACGTCGATAAAAATATATTAAATTTAATACTTATTTTTCGTATTGAAACCGATTGTAATTAAAAATCATTTAAATCGATAGGAATATAATCGACCAAATTTGGCTGGTCGATTGAATGGATTTAAAACGATTAAATTCGATTAAATTTTGATCGATTTCAATTGAATTCAATCGCATATTTTTAGCAGGATGAATGCATTCAGCATTAGTCATTTTATATTCACAAACAGATAGCTTTGAAAGAGATTTCATATATGCACAAACAATTATTCGCAGCAATCTTTTGATCTCGACCAAAACTGCAGATTATATTTTGTGATATGCTTGAAACCATACAGCATTCGTCATTTCATATTCACAAACACATAGTTTTAAAAGAATGATCGTATCAGTGCAATAAAGTTATTTGCAGCATGCCTTTCATCTGGACCGAATTTGCAGATAACATCTTGCGTCATGCATAAAAGGATACAGCATTCGTCATTTCGTATTCACAAACACATATCTTTGAAAAAAAGAGCATATCTGCACAAATAATAGTTTGCAGCATTCTTTTCTTCTCACATAGAATTAAAAAAAGATTATACCTGCACACATAACTATTTGCAGCATCCCTTTTATGTAAATCGAATCTGCATATAAAATTTTATGATATGCATGAATACATAAATCGTTATTTTATATTTACAAACAAATAACTTAAAAAAAAAATTATATCTGCACAAATATTTAATCGCAGATTTACTGATTGTATCTTATGATATGCACAAATACATAAAGCATTCGTCATCTCATATTCACAAAAAGATGGCTTAAAAAAAACAGCATATCTGCACCAATATTTAATCGCAGCATTCCTTTCATCTGGACCAATTTCAAAATAATCTTTATTCATCTATGTACATATATATATATATATATATATATATATATATATATATATATATATATATTATATATATATATATATATATATATATATATATATATATATATATATATATATATATATATATATATATATGGGACGTTTCACGTCAACCGGACCATCAGTGCACCCAAAATTTGGGTTAACCTAACAAGACGTTTGAGGTCTCAAAATGATCGTCTGATCAAGGGCTTTTGAAAAAGTTCTGGCCTTTTCAAAAATCCAATGTGGCGCATAAAATATGGAGCCTGAAACCCACGTTTTCATAGCACATTCAACAAAAACAATAGTAAAAATGTTCTAATTTGTGAAATATCCCACCAAAAAGCATGTACAACTCATGATAGGACATATTATTGACAATGCTGACGGAATTCCAAAATCAAAAATGGCGGAATCAAAATGGTGGACATTATACCTCCACCAAACCCATTTTACCGCAACAAATGATTTTTGATCAGTTTAAAGTATCGATATGGGGGTTTTCAGGGTCACTAAATCTTATTTTAACCTCGACATTTCAAAATTCGAAATGGTGGATACAAAATGGCGGACATTATACCACCACCAAACCAATTTTACCGCAACAAATGATTTTAGATCACTTTAAAGTATCGATATGAGGGTTTTTGGGGCCACTGCACCTTATTTTAACCTCGAAATTTTAAAATCCAAAATGGCCGATCCAAAATGGCGGACATTATACAACCACCAAAACTATTTTACCGCATTGAACGATTTTAAATCAGTTTAAAGTATCGATATGGGGGTTTGTGAGGTAAATGGTTATAAATGTATTATCGGAATCAGTATTTGTGCACATGAATCTTATATTTTTCCGGTCTATTAAATTTAGGATTATCTGTCTGCGGTTTTTGCATTTACATTTTTCTATTGTTCTGTGTATATGTATATGCCAGCGTGGATGAAAAAAATATATAATTTAGCCAAATGAATCAATCTTTAATGACATTTTGTGCACTCTAATCAATTCTGGCTCCTCGTTCGTGGAGTTTTTACTGGTGATAAATGGCTTTCGCCGATATCATAAATTACTCTGTTCCTAGGTTCATTGGCATTTGAGTAATGCATGACTTTCAACGTTTCATTATTTTCTGGGATAAATCCTTGCCCCATTTGTATGTTTGTGACAGGTGGACAGTTTTTAAATCTCTTTTTTAGGAATTGATGAGTTTGTTCGTGATCTTTTTTGGTGTATAAGAAAAATTTTATATTGAATGATCGTCCATTAGCCCATGAATAAAGAGCTTTAACATCTAGAATTGCTTTATTTTTTGCAGCTTGTAAGCTCGCTCTTGTAGCTTCTCTCTTTACTATCGCTCCAACTCCATCGCAACTACCTTTTCCGTGTGCTGTTGCAAAACTGTTGCAACAGTGCCATTCAGCATCAACACCAAAATATCTCTTATGACTCATTAAACTACTCATTTGATAACGATTTTTAAAATGCTGTTTAGCACCATCAGTAGCATATATTACCTTTTTTACTGTGGGACAAACCTTGCGAATTTCAGGTATAAGCTTTTGCTGCATTGTGTATACTGCAGTGGCATCATGAGTAGTACAGTCGGACATAGATACTGTACTGAAATGCTTTAGCTTGCCTTCAGATTTATAATAAACAACAGCAGGAAAAATCGTACTTTGATCATTATTAAAATGAAATGCCTGTGCAGCATCTTGGGCTGTAAAAGCATAGTTCTCAGCAAAATCCAATTGAACAAGAACCTCTTCATCTGAAAGATTATTTTTCTTCCCAGAAATAAACTTTGATTGTTCCTTAGCGATGAAGTGATGAGGTATCAACTTTTCTAGGCTAGAACATAAAGTTTCAATAAATTCTTGCGATGTTAGGCATTTCAACGTTTTATCAAAGTGTATCTATCGGTTGATTGCCACGTGCTGAAGATGACTTGATCAATATTGTGCTCATCCATAATGTTCTCAATGTAATGAGAAAATATTTGAATGTCCGGACAAAATTTGCATTCATTCAAATAACAACTTGGTTTGGGATCCTCACACAGAACGAAATTCAAACAATCTTTATAATTCTTCAGAATATTGTTTGAGATTTTTTCTATATTTACTGCGTCAATCATCGCCTTGAAATTTTGGTGTATCGTACATACACATACATTGTGTGTACCAGAGGATCCTGCAAAGGCACAACATTTTCGTCTCAGTTCCGCAAACTTGGTAAGCCCAATCGGATGTTCAGGAAACTGTTCTTTAAATTGATTATGAAGGTTCTTAATATCAGTAAGTAATAATCTTTGCTGCACTTTTATTTTTTCCCCATAGAAATAAATACTGACGGTATCTTTTTCATTTGGCATAATTCTGCTTTTAAGATCATTTTCGTAAAAATCTTCAACTTTCTGAGTAGTTTCTGCAGGTAATGTTTTTCCACGTTTTGCAACAGGAGAAACCAAAACTCCATCTGATTCTCTTAACTGTTTTGCTTTACGAGCCATTCTGTGAGACACACCAAATTGGTTCATAATTTTACGTATTGCCCAGTGTTCGGGCAAAATAGTAAGAATACTGACACGTAATGGATTGTTCTCCGGCAGGGATTGGAATTTGTTTTTAAGTCCAGTTAAAATATCTGTAAGATCATCTTGCATAGGTGCATCCGTGTTTGAAACCGAAGGTGAGTCAGTCTCTGATTCAAAATCAACACTCATACTGACGTTTGGAGATGACAAATCATGTAGTTTGTAAAAGGATTTTCTACATGTATCACAAATCAGTGAAGATGTTGGATAATCAGGATAGACATCTTGAAATTCTTTGGAGATCTTCCTAAGAGATTTGCTGTGTCCTGTATTAATATCAAATGGATTAACGCATCTATCGATACGATATTTTTTCGCAGGAGAAGACATTGTTGTAGGATATGAGAAAGCACAACCAAAACAAAAAAAATGTTAGGAATAACAAAATTACGGCTAGTACAGTTGAACAAGGAGTTGCCGATAAAGTAAGACTTACTCAACAACTGCCTTAAAAAGGATGTTGAAGAAGAAGTCGCCAATGTATCTATTAATGTACCTATTGACTATCCTAAAAAGGACTGTTGGAGAAAAAGTCGCCTATGAATAAAGCCGCTGATGGACTTGCTCACCAACTATCCTGAAAAAGACTGTTGGAGAAAAAGTCGCCTATGAAGAAAGCATTCCTTGAAGAAAATATTCCTTTCTATGGGTTGCTCAACGTGGGAAGGGGTTGGGGGTGTAGGTAAAAAAGAGTGATGAAATAAATCACTTGAAAGCAATAAATTCCTTTGCCACAAAACAGTTTTATTTGCTGAAGTCTTTGCACAAGTTGTCATTGGACACGAGCCGTGTACTTGCAGCATTAGGCTGTTGGAAGAGGGGCAAGGTACAGCGCTGGACCCGGCCTCCTTATGTGCCCTCCGCGACGCTACTTCACTTGTGGGTAATGCGCAGCCGCCCAGCGGCGCGCCGCGGTACTAGCGCCGCGGTGATAAGCGCTGCAGCGTGCGTGGCGTGTTCGGCGGGTTGCGCGTTAGCAGGGGCTTTTCGCGAGAGAGCCTGCTGGTGGGTTATGACAAATATCCGCCAGTTTATATTGGCCATATTGAATTTTGAAATTTCGAGGTTAAAATAAGATTCAGCGGCCCCTTAAACTCCCATACCGATACATTAAACTGATTTAAAATCGTTCAATGCGGTAAAATAGTTTTGGTGGTTGTATAATGTCCGCCATTTTGGATCGGCCATTTTGGATTTTAAAATTTCGAGGTTAAAATAAGGTGCAGTGGCCCCAAAAACCCTCATATCGATACTTTAAAGTGATCTAAAATCATTTGTTGCGGTAAAATTGGTTTGGTGGTGGTATAATGTCCGCCATTTTGTATCCACCATTTCGAATTTTGAAATGTCGAGGTTAAAATAAGATTGAGTGACCCTGAAAACCCCCATATCGATACTTTAAACTGATCAAAAATCATTTGTTGCGGTAAAATGGGTTTGGTGGAGGTATAATGTCCACCATTTTGATTCCGCCATTTTTGATTTTGGAATTCCGTCAGCATTGTCAATAATATGTCCTATCATGAGTTGTACATGCTTTTTGGTGGGATATTTCACAAATTAGAACATTTTTACTATTGTTTTTGTTGAATGTGCTATGAAAACGTGGGTTTCAGGCTCCATATTTTATGCGCCACATTGGATTTTTGAAAAGGCCAGAACTTTTTCAAAAGCCCTTGATCAGACGATCATTTTGAGACCTCAAACGTCTTGTTAGGTTAACCCAAATTTTGGGTGCACTGATGGTCCGGTTGACGTGAAACGTCCCATATATATATATATATATATATATATATATATATATATATATATATACTAGTGGGGCTTCGCCCCCCTGCTCGCTTCGCTCGCCAACCCCCCAATTTTATATTTATAAAAGTTTATAAGCTGATTTTAATATAAATAATATTTAATAAACCCAATTATCTTTTTATGATAATCGATTAACGTTATGTATTAATATAGTTTATTATAAATAAATTAATTCACCTACTAATGTATTTAGTGGGTAATCAATTATTTTTAATATAATAATTTGTTTTACAATATTATTTATTTTATTTAATTTGCGAAAATTCTTATGTTAAGTCTTATACACTTATTTTTGTTCAGGTTTAATATTTCTTTTAACTATATTTTGTTGTAATTTTCTACTTTATCTTTTAATAAATGTTGTACTATCGTTGTACTAATTTTGATTTTAATTATTTTCTAATATATTTATAATTTTTGCTGAGATTTCGATTAAATATTCTAATCGATTTTTATTAACTATTTTCACGAATATCAAATTTTACTATATTCATGTTTTTTATTAATCGTTAACCACTATTAATCGTCATCTGTCTAGTGTCTACGTTGATTAACTAAGGTAAAATCTTTTTTTATTTTAATTTATAAATATTCTTTTTAATTAAATAAAATATTATAAATTTAATTTAAGATGGAAAATCAAGATACTTCACATTGTCCTCCGTCATCTCTCCGGCCACCGCCTTTACAACAACCTCAGCGGCCACCTCTTTCACAACTTCCGCCGCCTGAACAGGGCAGAGGCGCAATACCGCGAGATTTAAGACCTGTTCGGGGTCGCAGAGTTGCCCATCATGAATCACGAAATGGTTTGTATTGAAATACACTTTCTATTATACTTTAATGTTCATTAAACTTATTTTTAAAATATACTTTTTGTTTGACAGCTGATGTAAGGATTAATCCTTATCACAGAAATTTGGAAAATGCCGCGGTGTTTATTGCTAAATTTATTAGTGCTATCAACAAAGAAACTGAGAATGATTTAATTAATAGAAGAAATAGACAACATCAAGAGGAAGATAGAGAGTGAAATTGTAGTTATACAAAAAATAAACACCTCAGTAAAATATATTTAGTTTGTTAATTATAAACAAAATGTTTATTTATACTTATTTCTACTACTTACTAATACTTACTTCTAAATGTATAAATAAATAAAGTTATAATTTATATATATATATTCATGTTATAGGTATTTGTTAAATTATGTTAATGAAACTTAATTTTATCATCGTATTATATGTAATTGAAATTATAATGAATATTTGAATCAATTTTTATGTTTTAACGATTATATAAATCTTTTTTTTTAAGTTTCTTTTTTGATTGTTTTCTTTAAATGTATGTTAATAACTATATCAATAATAATTAGGAATATACATGTTTGAATGTAACATAAATTAAATGTTTAAATTTATGTTATAAACTATGAAATTTATTTAATTTAATTAAAAAGCAAATTTGAAGAAGAAAAAATTGATTCATATAGTCGTTTGGTCATAAAGATTGATTAGTATTTGAAATACATTAAAAACATGAAGGAGTATGGTGGGGGTGGTGGGGGGGCCCTAGTGGAGGGGTGGGGGTGGGGGTAGTGGGGGGTGGTGGGGGTGGTGGGGGTGGTGAGGGTATATGCATTTTCAATAATCACGTAAAAATGAAAGAATTTTACGTTATTTGGTGGGCGGCGGTGGGGGGGGGGAGTGTTGCCAAAATAATTATATATATATATATATATATATATATATATATATATATATATATATATATATATATGTGTGTGTATATATTGTGTATATATTGTGTATATATTGTGTATATATCCTCCCACATATTATGTGTATATATATTGTTGTTAGAGTACGCAGGGTTGAACAAATTAAATGTATACTTGGAGAAAGAATATGACAAGATTTATTAAAGGTACAACAAATACGAGTTTGCACTATTGTGGCTCACACGGAAGTGACGCGAGTAGACATTCGGTTTACATATGTAGGCGTTCGTTTGAATAAGTTTCGCGTCGCGTTTGTATATTAAATCACGCCCATAAATAAATATATATATATATATGTATATATATATAGATAACGCATGGCGCCAATTTTGATTGTACTAACGTAGCAATTTCATCACGCCCACTCAATCAAAATTCTCTCTCTCGATTCATATCCCACACACAATACATAAGTATAATAAAAAAAAGGATAGAATTGACAAAAATGCAAAAAAAATATACAAAATTACACATTACATAATACTACTACTTCATTTTTAAATGTATCCCGTCTTGAACTAGGCGTCGCTTTTGTGAGTGGATCTGCAGTCATTTGATTCGATGGAATAAACTTCACCTCTAGTTCCTGATTATCGACTTTTTCCTTCAAAAAATGGTGTCTTATGTTTATATGTTTGGTAAGAGGACTAAAGCGCGCATTTTTGCAGTGATGAATAGACCCTTTGTTGTCATAGTAGATAAGACTTGGTCTGCGAGGCTGTATTTCAAGCTCTACTGTGATATTTTTCAACCAAATGGCCTCCTGAGCAGCGGCAGTAAGCGACAGATATTCTGCTTCTGTGCTGGATAACGCCACAGTCTGCTGTCTCCTGGAATTCCAGCTTACTGCTCCACCTTGCATAATGAAAATATATCCCGAGACTGACCTCATATCGTGCCCGTCACAACCATGGCTTGCATCGCAATATCCAATAAGATTGCTGCTGTTCTTATCTTGAGAATATTGTAAACATAAATCTTTAGTTTTTTGCAGATACCTGAGTATACGTTTGACTGCCTTCCAATGTGACGTATCGTAATTGCTGTTGAACCGACTCACACTGCTGACCGCATAAGCCAAGTCTGGGCCTGTCGCTTGCGTTAAATAAATAAGTGCGCCCACTGCGCTTTGGTACGGGATATTAGGATTAGCCGTTCCCTTCTTAGATTCCGACGAGAATAAATTAGAATTAACTTCCATTGGGGTGGAAATTCCTTTGCAATCCTCCATACCAAATCTCAGCAGTATGTCATTGATGTAGCTAGTCTGACTGAGCTTGATGGTTCCGCGCTGTTGGTCGCGTATGACGTCGATGCATAAATTCCTTGAACATCTAAATAAAATCAATACTATTAGAAAAAATTAAAAGATCGTCGACAAATACAGCTATGATGATAAGTTTCATTTTATTAAAATGATAATACATAGAAGTGTCAAATTCAGAACGAACCAAATTTTGCGACTTCGTGACTTTATCTAACTCAGCATTCCATTCGCGACTGCCCTGTTTAAGCCCGTATATTGCTTTTTTAAGCTTACACACTTTATTATTATCATTTTGTTGAATAAAACCTTCCGGTTGTTGCATGAAGATAGTCTCTTTCAGTGTGCCGTGTAAAAATGCTGTATTTACGTCTAGATGGTGGATGTCGAGGTTGAGTTTAGTTGCAAAAGCAAAGAGTATGCGTAGCGACGTGAATCGCACGACGGGCAAGTACGTGTCTGTAAAATCAACTCCCTCCAATTGATCGTAACCCTTGGCCACCAATCTGGCCTTGTGCCTGATGGATCCGACGGGGTTGAGTTACTTTTTGTAGACCCATTTGCACCCGATCACTTTACGATCAGTCGGTAGGTCACATAACACCCATACATCATCGTCAATCATTGATTGGTGTTCCACTTCCATAGCATTCCACCATTGGTGCTTCTCGCTTCCGGTAATAGCCTCGTTGAAGCATTGAGGTTCGACGTGTCCGCTAGCAGATGAGAATATGACGTAGTCGTCTAGTCGTCTTGGCTTTCTTCTGGGTCTCTGAGATCTTCGCTGCTGGTGTTCGTCTTCGTCGTCTGAGCTGTGTGGGCTATTGAGAGGGGATTCATTGGTGTTATTCGCAGGTGGAGTGCTAGTAGACGGTGTTTCGCCGTCGTCTATAGGTGGAGTACGTCGAAGTTGGACTGCTGCGGGATCCGTTGTGTTTGCGTCTTCTTCTGCATCTTGATCAGATCGAGCTTCATTTGAGACCTCTGATGAGCCCGTAGGAAAAATAACTGTATTTGGGCGGTCTGATTGTGTAGCAGACTCCTCTCGAAAAACAACGTCACGTCGTAACGCAGAGATCACTTTTTTTAGCTTTGAGGTCCCATAGTCGATATGCCTTCTGGTCTGCGGCATATCCAAGCATAATGCATTCTGTAGCTTTATGGTCGAGTTTATCTCTCAATTGAATTGGTACATGGGCTAATGCTTTACACCCAAAAACTCTTAGACTAGACAAGTCGGGCTTTACTCCAGTCCAACAATGCTCCGGAGTCAGACCATTTAAACTTCTCTTCGGTGAGCGGTTGCTTATATATGCGGCTGTCGCTATTGCCTCTGCCCAAAATTTTCTTGGTAGTTCTGACTCTATGAGCATGCATCTGGCCTTGTCGAGTAAAGTTCTATTGACTCATTCCGCTCGTCCATTTTGTTGAGGGTTATATGGTACAGAGGTTTGATGTTGGATACCCATAGATGAAAGATGAGATGCAAATTCCTTATTGACATACTCGGTACCATTATCCGTTCTAAGAACCTTGAGTTTGTCTTCACATTGTGTTTCTACAAATTTAACGAAGTACAAAAAACACTTCGTCCTTCCTTTTTAGAAAATACACAAAAACTTTTCTGGTGTGATCGTCGACGAAGGTAAGAAAATATTTAGCTGAACTCAACGATAATTCAGGGACATAACAAACATCGCTATGTACTAATTCAAGTGGTTTGCCAGCCCTTTGAGTATTTAATTTGAATGTCTGTTTAGCCAGCTTACCCTTCACGCATATGTCACACGGAGAGAGGCTTGATCCGTGGGGAATATTTATTCCGATAGCTGATTGATTAAGCTGTTTCATAAAGGCAAAATTCATATGCCCTAGCCTCCTATGCCATACGTCAATGTTGACAGGTGTATTCGATTTGGAGATTAATGCGGCGAGAGTTTCCTTGTTGTCGTTTTCGTTTTCTCGTAAATTAAGTATATACACATTGTTTTGATTTAGTTTTCCTTCTAGCAACGTACGACCGTCCTTGGTTGATATTCGACAGCCTTTGTCTATAAACATGACTTTATAACCGTATTGAACTAACGTACTTACTGATACGAGATTTGCGGTGAGCTGCGGTATATAGAGTACTCGGCGGAGGTGAAAAATTCTGTCGCTGGAATTTTTAGTGCTCGATAGGATAGCCTCGCCTTTTCCTTGCACTGCAATCCTGTTCTGGTCAGCGGCAGTCACGGTTTTAATGCTGGACTTGGAGAGTTTGTGCAATAAATTTAAGTCGTTGCACATATGAACGGACGCTCCAGAGTCTAAAATCCAATCTTTATCTCGGATTTGAGCCGTGGCTGTCAAGGCCAAAAAACCACATACAGGATTAGCTTCCTCGATTTCATCGAGATTTTCGAAATCCGGCTTTACAACATTAACTTTCGCATCATGTTTACGAGGAGCGGTACAATCGCGCGAATAGTGTCCAAAACGGTTGAAGTTGAAACATCTCGCTTTCTTGCGGCCGGTGTTGCTGCCAGTATTAATTCTTTCGTTCAACCAGACGTCGGTTCTGGGCCCATAACCTGTTGTTAGATTACGCAGGGTTGAACAAATTAAATGTATACTTGGAGAAAGAATATGACAAGATTTATTAAAGGTACAACAAATACGAGTTTGCACTATTGTGGCTCACACGGAAGTGAAGCGAGTAGACATTCGGTTTACATATATAGGCGTTCGTTTGAATAAGTTTCGCGTCGCGTTTGTATATTAAATCACGCCCATAAATATATATATATATATATATATATATATGTGTGTGTGTGTGTGTGTGTGGGTGGTACTGTCAAATCGAGGATCAAACAATTTTTTTTTCTTTAACACACAATAAATATGTTCCAGAAACAGTTTTTAATGCACCTTAATTTTTTCAGATTTTTAAATTACTTTCTACCAAAATGGTAGGGAGCCAAAGATGGCAATTTTTGGGTTTTTAGCACAAATTAATTAATTTGTAGCTCCTCAGGGAAGCATTTTTCGCTATAGACATAGATATACTTTTTTTTTGTAAAATTTTCTCACTTTTTCAATTAAAATACCCTCAAAGTCATATATATATATATATATATATATATATATATATATATATATATATATATATATATATATATATATTATATATATATATATATATATATATATATATATATATATATATATATATATATATATATATATATATGGGACGTTCCACGTCAAACGTAACAAAGCTCTGCCCAAAATTCCTTTTGATCTAAAAATTTTTTAAAATATGGAAAATTTAGCATTTTTTGTATACTTTCAATAAGTGAGGGGCATTCTTTAAAATTTTGTTCCCAGACGGAGCTACGCGTTCCCTAACCTTAAAAAATTACTACTTTACTAAATGATCAAGCTGTCAGAAATTAGAGGGGCTCAGAAAAATTCTAAGCAACGACTATTTTCATGTATTTTGAGCTGCTGAACAAGAATCCGACGGTATTTTTTACCGATACCTCAACCGTTCGTCCCTAACCTCAAAAAACACCCCCCAAAATTGCTTTTTCACGCAGTTGAGAGGTTTATCCTGTGATCGTCAGGAGGAAAATTATTGACCGAGAGTATTTGTATGTATTTTGTGCTGCTGAACACGAAACCGGCCTTTTTTTTAACGATACCACAAGCGCTCGTCCCTAACCTCAAAAACCATCCAAAATGTCTTTTTTACGCGGTTAAGAAATTTAAATCTAGAGGAAAGTCATTGACGAAGGCTATTTTCATGAATTTTGGTCCACTGAATTTGATCACGAAGCTAAATTTTATTTTTTTACTTTTACTTCAGTGCACTTAAATAATGTAACTGATTACTGATAATATGGTTTATACTGTGCAATTTTTTTATTGATTCCTATGAAAGCTCTCTGCGTTTTACAGGGTTGAGACTGTCTTTATTACAAAGCCCGCATTACTTTCTTTTTTTATTTTTTTAAGTTTTTTAATTATTACTTTTGTTTTTGTGTATTTGTATTATTTTGTTAAACATATTTTAAATTCAATTATTAATATTGTACTATTGATAATGGATTTGGTGCATTAGAGTATTTAAACACAGTAATTTTTTTGTCGGAAGAACTAAAAACGCATGTCCTTCTGAAATTTTTGTAACAGACGGTGCAGCCAAGAATCTTTTCTTTAGTGATCTTGAAGTTTTTTCGTAATCTTTTTTTGAATAGTGAAAGAATGTTATTGTTAGGAACTTTTGTCTCGCCCAGTCATAAAGTTGTTTTGAATTTAAAATCGCTTCCGTAGCTTTGGCCTGCAAGCTGGTACGAGTAGCTTCTCTTTTAACACGGCTCCTACTCCGTCACATGAACCCTTTCCTTGAGCAGTAGCATGGAAATGCCAATCCGCCATTATTTGGAAATCTGACTCATGATTAACCAAATTCATCATTTGATATCTATTTTTATAGTGCTGCTTTGCACAATCTGTGACGTATATAATCTTATTCATTTTTGGGAATCTTTTCTTTATTTCAGAAATAATCTTTTCTTGTAAAATATAAACTGCGGCCGTATCATGAGTAGTACATTCAGAAAGTGTTATAAAACTACAATGCCTTGTTTCATTATATTCTCTGTAATATAGTACTGCAACATTTATTGTACACTGATCATTCTCTACTATTTTTAGTATAATTTTATAGCTAAACAGCTAAATTTCTTTTTTATTTTGGTAATTTTTAGAATATCCCTTACTTATCCCTTACTTATGAAGTTTAGTAATATTTGGTCATTATGAACGCCTTATGGAATTGACGTAATCGAGTTAATTAAATCAATAAATTTTCTAAAATGACAGGAATTTCAATCATTTTCCAAAAGGAATCAGTCTATTTCATCTATTTATTTCTTTGAATCCATGAATCAGTATACACGACCAAAAATGTTTTTAACAGGTATAAAGTAAACGTACGTCCATCGAATTATTTAGGTATTAAAGGCATTTGGTTTTAATCGAATTAATGTACTTAACTAATAGAAACCAAAAGAAATAAGCTTCGTGTTCAAATTCAGTGGCTCAAAATTCATAAAAACAGCCTTCGTCAATAACTTTCCTCCAGACGTAAATTTCTTAACCGTGTAAAACAGACATTTTGGGTGGTTTTTTGAAGTTAGGGACGAGCGCTTGAGGTATGGGTAAAAAAGACGGCCGGTTTCGTGTTCAGCAGCACAAAATACATAAAAATACTCTCTGTCAGTAATTTACCCCCCCCCCCCCCGTCGATCACAGCATAAACCTCTCAATTGCGTGAAAAAGCAATTTTGGGGCGGTGTTTTTTGAGGTTAGGGACGAACGGTTGAGGTATCGGTAAAAAATACCGTCGGATTCTTGTTCCGCAGCTCAAAATACATGAAAATAGTCGTTGCTTAGAATTTTTCTGAGCCCCTCTGATTTCTGACAGCTTGATCATTTAGTAAAGTAGTAATTTTTTAAGGTTAGGGAACGCGTAGCTCCGTCTTGGAACATAATTTTAAAGAATGCCCCTCACTATTTGAAAGTACATAAAAAATGCTAAATTTTCCATATTTTAAAAAATTTTTAAATCAAACGGAATTTTGGGCAGAGCTTTGTTACGTTTGACGTGGAATGTCCCACACACATATATATATTCTAAGAGTATATATAGCCCTACTACACAATGCCGCAAAGCATAGTCTTAATTTCAGCGTTGGGGATCATTGAGGGGTGTAGCGAAATTCATACGCAAAGATGATTTTTTCATACACTTTGATATTTATTTAAAGTAAGTAAAAAAAATGAATGCATGACATATGCTTGGTGTGCGTACGTATGTGCGTGTATGCGTCAAACAATAAAGCATATTTACAGATTACAAACTATCCAAAATATGATCCAAAATAAGAAAGTTATAGCGGAAACATGACGTCGTACAAACTTTTCCAATTTTGCACTTTTTTACCTGTTTCAAGCCAGCGAACGTTTGCTGATGCATGATTACACCAGGTGGACTCTTGTACCTTTTTATCGAGTTTATTGGTCACTTAAGGGGTCCAGCCTGGGTTAAATCCTGCAAAAAAACAACAGAATATTCGTCTGATAAAATTTGTTTCTTTCAAGTAAATTTAAAAATAAAAAATATCTCTGAAAATATTTACAATATACATTATTTCTACCAAAAAATATCATATATATATATACTATACATAATCACTGACCAAAATTGATGACATTTTACTATATAAATAAGTGAAGACGGATAGTCTTCTTTACTTTACCCAGGCTTAAAATGTACCTTAAATATGCTTCCTCAGAACTAATAAAAGACATTTCTAAAAAATAATAATTAAATGTTGTTATCTACAAGTACAGTGTGCAAAATATTAATTAAATTTATTAGCTACGTATACAACGTATGAATAATAATATTTAACGAATAATTTTCAAAAATGTCTTCCATTAGGTCTAAGGACGCATGTTTAAGGTACATTGTAAGCCCGTGTAGAGTAAATAAGACGGTCTGGATCTTTCTCAAAGCCATGGCAAGTGACTTAAAACACTTATTTATATAGTAAAATGTCCTGAATTTTGGTCAGTGATTTTGTATAGTATATATTGTTACGAGTTGAGCACCGCGGCTAACTCGTAGCGGTATAAGTACCGTACTAATCCTTCAGGTGCGCGCTCAGATAGCTCTCGGCCTTCGAAACACGCAACTTCGTTGGTAATATTCGGAATCGTTTGATAACCCGGTGTGCTGTGCTGTGCCCAGCAAATTGGAGTGTGTGAGTGCGACGCGGAATCCGGGTATCCTGATTCCCTTGCCTAGCGGTCCAGCGCAGCGTTCGAGTTTTGCAGCCTGTGTGGGATCAGGAGCGTCGTCGGCGATTTTTAAGATTGAAAAGGTTTATGAGACGCGCAGTACATGAAACTGAGTGAATGCGAGAGTGCATCATCCGTGCGAGGGTGATTCGGCGCGCGCGACCTTCTCGCGATAATCGCGTGGATACGATTATCCCAGCGTCGCGACGAGTCGCAAGGTTGTTGGCGACTCGCGTATTATTACTTTATGTTGTGTAAAATCACGTTTATTTTGCGGTATTCAAATATAACCTAGACTTATGATTTTACGTGATTTTTGCTTTATTTATTAACCTCGTACGCTCGTTTCCGATTCCTACCTTAACGACCAAAATCACGTGATTAATCACACGATTAATTGCACGATAAATCACTCGATTTCTTACGTGATATATCACTTATAATGCGACTTTTTTGACAAATTTCTGATGAAAAAAAGTGTTAAAATTTTGCAGAGATATGCCACTACACATATTATAAATAAACATAATGTAGTGCTCGCCACATACTTGACAGACGATGTTTTGCACTTGTTCTTTTATTCTAGTCGAAACGGGCGCAGATTTTTTGGAGTCGATTAGGATGGCGCTTTGATGCGGGCGCTACTCCATACCTATCAAATTAAATTCTGTATCCATTTTCATCTATAAAGATGGCAACCCAGTGTGATGTCGCTAACAATTACGTTCAACAATCGAGCAAAAACTGTGATGTAAATTGGAATGTCATGAGCAGGTGCAAAATTTCTCACGATATTGCTGTCGAATTCGAACTTTGCACTATCCACGAAAACTATACGCAGTAGACGCGATTGGGCGTCGCCTACATTGTGTGGCTTACATATATCAGTGTACACATAGAGCTGATCGGAAATAACTCGAGAAAGCGATGCTGGTCTGTTTCCTAGCATGACAACGGTGCTCATTTATGATGTGACAAAGGTGCCGTTTTTTCGCCGAGTCTCAGAATCTTTAAAGCTAAAAGTCTGGCAAATTCTTTCGTTAAACATTGTCAAGTACTGCTCCACTTTAGCACACTTACGCTGTAGCATTAAGTAGCCCTTTTGAAAGGGTACAGCTTTGAGATGCAGATGATTATGGAATGCTTTTGATTTATTTATCTCGTTGGCTAGTAGCTTGATCTTGTCGTGAATGCCGTGTGGGAATAAAATTCATTTCCTGCTCTGCATTTACCAACTGAGTTGCTAAGCCCTGTGTACGATATTTGACGATGTTGTATCTGCGCCCCTAAGTACTTCACCTAGAACCTGGTCACCAGGCGGCTAGTTTGGAAGACGCTAAGGACTCTTGCCGCAGAGCACAAAAGGGATACAGCTAGCGAATGGAAGTACTAAAGATGGAAAAGTGAGGGACATCCAGGTAGCTAAGATTCTTCGGTCAACCACTCGCGTCGCACAGTGGGATCAAATGAAAAAAATGGACAAAATAAGCAGGGTTGCACTTAAAACGACTTTTATTTTAGTGAATATGTTCCTTGGATACCATATTTTGTGAATCCTTTTCCCTCGCACTAATACCATTTGTTAAAAATTGTTAAGGAAAAAAAAATGACGATAAATATTAGTATTTTTAACGATTATACATAAATCTTAAATTGCTGATAACTAAAGATTTATAAATGTTTGTCAAAAATCCTAAAATTTATCGTCCTTTTTTTTCCTTAACAATTTTTTCTAACAAATGGTATCAGTGCGAGGCAAACAGATTCATAAAATATGGTATCCAAGGAACATAAATATCATTTTTTCTCATTCGGCCCCACTGTGTGTCAGTAGCTCCTGCTGTACTGAACTAGAGAGAGTTTAGCGCGCCCGTATATTCTCGAAGCGCGGACCCCAGAGAGAAGACACAAAAAGGTATTGCAACCAAAAACTCGCAGAGTACTGACGAACGTCCAGGAAGCGATCATATCCGGTTTTTCGATTAGCTCGGTGACTCCGAAGAGACTGCTGAAAGAGAGCAAAGCGTGCTCTTAGAGCCGTAGAGCGTGAACCTTGGCGAGAGGACACGCATTGTAGTTGCGAAACCCGTACCCGTAGCTAATTAAAGGGCGTCCTGAAAGCGAGGCTTTTCTCTTCGGGTAATGGTAAAAAAAATGAAGCGTGATATCGTGTTTCCTTCTATATTCTTATGTCGTTCTAAGCTGGCTTTTCTTGGGGAGTTCTTCCGTGCTCGACAGTCGAGAAACGAAAAAGGGGACGGTGTTCACCTGGCCGGCTCAGGTTCAGGCCGGCAACTGACTGTATAACGGATATAACGTTGTGCAGTGCCGGCGGGAGTAGTGAGGGTAATTGTATGCTAGCGACTCAGTAGGTGATGGGTAACATTCTGACATTTTTCACGCTTGTCCGTAAATTAGTTGAAATGTAGAATCGCGTGCATCTCAGAATCAAGTCTCCGTAGATTGTCGCCGCACGTTTAAACAAAATTTTTGCACGAAATGTTTGCTGGCACTGCTGTTGCTAGTTAAACATTCTGGATACGCAAAAACATATTAGCAACGAGTGCGTTATAAATTAAAAATTTTGCTACATATCTCGGTGCTGGTACGGGAGATCACAATTTTATTTGCTATTAACACTTTTGCGACCTATCATAATACGGCGATTATTCACGCAGTACAATCATCTCTTAATCGCCTACACTGTAGTGCTAGTTGTATGACACTGTTTAAATATCGTGCCTTTAAGGCACACAAGTAGCGAAAACGCACTTCAGCCCTCTCGAGAGACTCACGGTCGGCATGAAGCACTTCCTCGTGGTCATTTATTTCAATGTCCTAATTCATCGGTTGCTCGAGATCTATGTTTAGCTCTTTCCTGATTGTAGTGACTTCTAAATCGACGGAGTCTATCGATTCAATAGATGAATCACCACCAATGGTGATGGCCAAAAACCCACTTCCTCTTCCTCATCCCGGCCCACTTCAGTTTCCTTCTCCAACGAATCTTCTTTGGCTTCTCTTAGAAGTTGCCGGAAAGCCGCTCTTTCCTCTTTATTTACCGGCGGTGGCAACGCCAGCGATCGGTTGCTCAACGTCTGAAACGGTCACAACTCTTCTCGGTCCTATGCGTGTAAATAAATTAAGATTTTAATAAAAAGTATTACACAAAATTTTTTATGTTTATATGTATATTATTATAATAATAGTGGTCCGGGATACCAAGTTGTGGGAGAATGTTATAATAATGAAATCTTTTTAGATTACCTTTGAGTAAGAGAATAAATGTATTCAGTCAATTCTTTCTTAGTACGAATATTGCATAATTACTGCATATATTTATTTTTAACAAAGAAAATTAACAAGTAGTTTTTGTGTCACAAAAGGTTTGTTGGTAGATACACTTTAAATTGCGTTATCTATAGTGAATCGCGATAATCTTATATAATTGCTCTTGGGTAGAAACTAATGGCTTCAATCGCGCTGGAGCTCGTGTTTAGCCATAGGCTACGAATGGCCTTTTATAAGCAACTAAGAAAGCGTGGATTGAGCCGCCGAAATTATTCACACAATCATACCTCACACCTACATACATATAAGCATGCGAGGATGCGCGCGCTCGCCGCCGCTGCGTCATCGCTTGCTTTTATTTCACACATACATCCATACTATCCGTGCGAGCATCACTACGCCACTGCGTGCTCGCTTTCATTTCGTCACTTAAACTATGTGCGCGTTCTGCTCCCACTCTGCCTCTGCTGCTGTTATGCGTCTGTTGTGTCGCTGCTGGCTGCTTAACTGTAAGCTGGAGTGTTTACAAAAAGTGAGGGGTAATGAAAAAGCCCCACGTAGTTTATGTAATACAGTCGAATGACTTTAGTTTTTATTTATTTTGAAATACGCAACGGATCGTGTACGGGGCATTACACGTCCTCGAGCTCGCCTACAAGAGCGTTAATTTCGTCAATCCTGAGTACGCGCATCTTCTTCGGACTTAATAAAATTTTGACATAAAGTCATGCTCCCTTTGTCGCAGTTTTTCACCACTTTCCTTTTCAATGAACATGCAAGATTGACATTTCGACTACTCGTGAGGCAAAAATCATTAAATTGCTTTTTCTGCCTAGTGTTACACCTGGTTGCATCTCAGATATAGTTAAAAAGTGTAAATTTATAAAAAATTATCTTCAGTATAAGCAGAAGATCAAAAACTAATCTCTATAAGGACTTTAGCAAACATTAGCTTATTGTTCCTGCTTGCAGTACTAAATGTCTCATCAAAGATATCTTGAGACAGAATAGACGGTTGGCGCTGCATCATTACGGTATCGACTGGTACGATGGCGATGTCACACTAAAGAGTTTTATTAAAAACTTGCAAGATATTTGCATCATATTCATGAGTTGCAGATACTATTTTGTTTGAGTACAAGCTATAAAGCAGTTTAGCGCATGCATTTTCATTTATTTAAAACTTTATTGTATAAAATCTACAATATGCTAGATAAACTTATAAGTACTTTTTAATAAATTATAACCTTTTATTATGAATACGTACACTAAAAAAAAAAATGTAACAAAAGTTGCTATAAGTTTAGCAAAAATTACTATAATGCCTAGTAATGGTAGAATATACTTGTATTCTGAAGGTTTTTACGATGTTAATAGTAATTTTGATTATGAACATAGTAAAAGTTTTACAAATTTGTGATAAAAATACTCTAGCATATTAAAATGTGCCTGATCGTTGGTAGTTTGCGGCTATAAGTTCACTTCATCCCCAAAACTCCTTAGGGGTTGGGGTAAACCGGAAACTATAAAATTTTAATACATAACAAAATTACGTCAATGTTCTTCCCAGTGATAAATAACTATATAGATAGATAACTTTTCTTTATAATATAAAAATTTTACGTTGCTTACTAGATAATAATGAGACATTCTATTTGTTTACTAAAATTTTAGCGTCTTTATTTTCATAATAATCAGTTATAGAATAATCAATTTAAATTACCGGCAAAAATTTGGAAAAACTCAAATTAAAAAAAATTAAAGCAAATATTAAAAAACTGAAATTATGAAATTAAACAATTGTTAAAAGAAAAATGTCGAATGGAAATATTAGGAAATAGGAAATAACATGAGTATAGAGTATTTTTGTTTTAAATTTAGAACTAGCAAAAAACGCTCGTTTCACTCGCGATTTACAAATTAATTGTAATAATATTTAATTATTTCTAAAAAATATTAACTTTAAAAAAAGTAAAAGGTTAGGCGAATTTGATATATATCGCAACGAAATAACAGATAAAAAAAATTGAAATTAATCAAGCAAAGTCAAGATTATTATATTTAATCATAATGAAGCAACAAAATTTTGTTTAGTCAAGATATAAGAGCTTACTTAACTTAATGTTAAGTTATATAATGATCAATTAGGAACAACTTTCAAGATACTTACAACGTAACTTACAGTGACTGTTTCATTGTACTTATAGTGTTTTAATGGCATTCTAATACATGAAAAGAAAATTTTAGTTGTTCATTAATAAACAAAATGAAACGGTCATGGCAAGTTATGTAGTAAGTATCTTGATAGTTGTTCCTAATTGATCATTATATAACTTAACTTTAGGTTAAGTAAGCTATTTATTAACCAAACAAAATTTTGTTGCTACATTATGATTAAATATAATAAACTTGACTTTGGTTGATTGATCTCAGTTCTTTTTTATCTGTTTTTTCGTTGCGGAATATATCAAACTCGCCTAACCTTTTACTTATTTAAAAGTTAATTTTTTTAGAGATTTCAGTCTATTTAAGTAATTTTTTTGAGTATTTCATATTTCTCCTAAAAATAAAATATAAGCATCTTTAGCACCTTTCGACCATGGCTTTTTGTAACATTTTCATCACTATGAAATGAAATCACTAATCGTTCTGATACACTACCCTCAAATCATTTCTACACCTAGACACCAAAAACCACGAAGCGCACCACCTAGACCTCGTCATCGGCCACCTTGTACACCTAGACACCGCCCTCAAATTATTTCTACACCTAGACACAATAAACCACGGAGCGCACCACCTAAAACTCGTCATCGGTCACACTCTACACCTAGACACCGCCCTCGAATTATTTTTATACCTTGACACAGAAAACCACGAAGCGCACCACCTAGACCTCGTCATCGGCCACCCTGTATAGACGGAGAGCTGCCTACATGAAATGCGACATGCCTCGGTACATGAACAATTTTACCATGAAAAGGTTCGATTAGTGCCAGCAAAGCGAAAGCCCGACCGTCAGAAGGCGCGCTGGAAGCTAAGTGCGTGGGCGGGCGATCAAACGCGTAAATTTTCCAATTAAAAGAACTGTCGAGGTATACGGCTGAAAATTTACATAGGTATTGAAAATTATAAGAAAAAACAGTAAAAAAATTGTCAGAAGGGTAAGTGGAAGCTAAAGGGGTGTCAGAAGTCGACAAAGTTGCGAAAATATCGGAAAATTTACATTTCGAAGAAAACTTCTGACAATTGAAATTTACACTGTTTACGTACAGAGTAAAGTGTGCGAAGTTAAAGTAGAAGCGATTACGAGTAAATCGAATGCGAAGTGCAAGAGCGTATTTCGGCGCACACCGCACCACCGATCGTTTTTTTTTTTTAATTTACACACCGTACCTATTTTAGGGCATTGTTGACAACTTACCTAATTAATCTTGAAGGGTTTTAGAAACTATTGGTTAACTCAAAAAACATTATTTTTTATAAGAGAAAAATAAATTTTATTCTCATTAAATTTTAAAATAACTATTCTATTTCGTAATCTGTATATTGTATATTTCCTTCAATTTATGGATCTTCATCGCTATCATACTCGGACGCCTTGTCATCAACTGAAAATAATAAATATTTATATAAACTTAATAAATGATATATATTATTAAGAGTCGTAAATTGAAAATTATTACCTTCCGAATCATGATTATCCAAAATGACATCTTTTACTGATGGAGGCAACTGTGGCCCCTCAAACCACAGAAAGTAGTACTTGTTATTAGTTAAGGTCCATCCGGATGTTTCGGGCTCAAATTCGATCATATCCGATAATGTTGCCTTATTCCACAAGTGTACGATGTAATGCGCCCTTCTTATTTGCTGCAGAAGCTCAGTGTAGCAAGGTGGCAGGCAGGAAGCGTCAAAGTTTTTTAATTTGGCTTTTAAAAAGGGTTTACCGTATTTTTTACTTTATAATTTCGAAGAAACATTTGATACCTGACATTGTTGATTTTTTTTCTTTCTCATAGCCGTACATACTACAAACGATTTCTTCAATTTTTGCAAAAGCATCACTCAGATCAATCCCTGTATCTCCTAAACTAGCGAATTCAACTTGTAAATCCTATTTTTTTGCCAGTATTTTAAATGGGCGCTGTTTTCCTTTCCTAAAAAATGCAGGATTATAATCACAACCTGTGAATGCGTGAAATCCTGGCAATGCTTTACACAGCTCTAACCCTAAAAGTTCATAATGCGCATTTACGTCTACAATATGCCGACTTATTGAAACGCCACATTCAATATAAATTTTTGCAGATATTTTATGTAAATTACCTAACATAATAACAATAATATCTGTGTCAGAGCATTTTACTAAAACAGTATAATCAGAATTTATTTTAGACGCATGATAAATAATTTTAGTATCGGCCTCTTCGTGCGAAGGACAAAAATAATCTAAATTATCTGTTTTAATAACATAACCATTAACGACGCTATACGAATAACAATGAATATAATTTAATAAAATAGTCTTATTCCCTATAAAAGCGGCTACATCGTTACTCTGCCAATGCGTAATTAAAAAAAGGACAAGAGCTTCTTTAAATTTGTTATTCCTTAACTCTGGCAAAATCATGTGTCCTAGCTTGATCTGGACCCGAGATAACGTACTCATGGCTACTGTGAGAACCTCCTCTCAACGATCGTTCGTAATCTTTTATTGGCGGCGACCAGTAACGATCAAATACTACGTGTACACATAAAGCGTTAAAACTTGCGAGAATTTGCAAAATTTTTTTTGATATATTTTCGAATGACTGTGGCACATCTTTCATTGTGTAAATTAAAAAAAAACTATCAACTTTAACTACATTGATGTGGTTCGGTACAACGCTATCATTTCGCAAAATTTTCATCATCGCCGATTTTTCAGTTTTGCAAATCATGCCAAATGACATAATGATGTTGGTATCGGAGTCATTGGGAACGAAAACATTTTTTCTATATCAGTCGACCCTTCCATCGAAATCCCTAAAAGACGGCCGAATAGATCGCGTTGTATACGAATTTCTTGCACTTTATGATTGATGGTAATTTTTTGCTTCTTATTACAAGATGTGAAATTAATTAATTTATTTTGCTTTATAACGTTTTCAAATCTGCGATCATCTTGTGCGCACTCGGAAATACTCGGAAATACTCGGAATTACTCCCGTTAATCTACTCGCTGCATCGGCATTTACAATTTGCTCTAATGTCAAATCAACTGGCACGCGTGAGAAAGAGTTTGACGTTCTCTTTACTCCAAACATTCCTTTTTAAATTCTTCAGCAAGTTGCGAGTGCTTTTGCTCTACGGTCAATACATTATCGTAGTACTTTAAGAGCCAACGTGCATAATTGTTTTGATTAAACATAAAAAATAAGCTGCATAATTTTGGAATAATAAATTTGTATAAATCAAAGTCTCCTACACGAATGCTTCTAGTAAACATTAAATAATAATTTACAAATTCTATGTACATTATATAGTACTGTGCTGTCTTTCCATATATGCCGTTCAGTGTATCTACTTTGAATTCTGAATATTTTTTAATGATTAACAAAAGCTCTGTGTCGGTTAATTCATTACTACTTAATTTTTCTTACTGCAATTTTATTAAAGAACTTATTAAATTGTCGGAAATAGTTATTTCATTGATCTTAAGGAATTTCTCAATATGCAGAACTTGTAAGCCTAAGGAAACTAACGGTTTTTCTACAGATTGAATTTGATAAGCGATTTTCGTTATCGCTAAATCATATGTACCTTGCAGGTACGTTTGTTGACACTCTCTTGCAATCTGTTGACTTTGTCTCATCGTTTCGTATACTACAGAGGGGTTTGTGGGCGATGCATTGATCGGCGTCAGATATGAGATTTTTTGCTTCGGACTATTATCTTGAATAATTTTATAATTGAATCCAACCCACATCGGACTATTCGGTACTTTACAGTAATGAGACAAAACCCATGCAATATCTATTTGTTTATAAAAATCGTATTTATCGGCTGATACTACACGTAAATCGCAATCAATAGGTAATAATTTTTCGCGAAATACAGGTTTTTTTTGTGTACTGTTGCAATTCGGGCATAATAGGATCTAAACTTCTACTTCTTCTTCTTTTAGCAGCTCGTTCATATTCCTCGGTGTTTGTAATGCCCTAACTTTCGGTCAATGTAGAGCTATCGATCTCGCAGATATTCTGGTAAAAAATACCGACCGTATCGTGCAATATATCTTTGCCACTTGTAGTTTCAACAAAACGATCGAAATTGTCAAATGCAACACCGCTACAATAATTTGGAGCTAGTATAGCATCCTCGGGATAAATATCAGAAGCATTACATACAGAAGATGTAGCTTCTGTCTCAAGCTCCTCGACAATGTTATAACTACAGCAATGTCCAAATCTATTCATGAGATCAACGACTTTTCGACTACTTGTTATACTTTTAAGTGTCATTCCGAGAGTTATGTGTTTCGAGGTTTTCATTCTTCCGTGATGTACTGCATAAGTAACATCTTGCGAAATAGAAGCCACTTTACGCGCGCAATCGAAACTTTTTTGCGTTCTTGAATCAATCCCGTACAAAAGATTTCGCAGAATACCTCCAGATCTCTCGGAATGTCACATTCTCCTGCAATAATGTCACTAACTTTTAACTCTTTTGGGAGTGGTTTTCTCTTGATCAATAAAATTTTCTTTCGTAGTAGCAATACAGCGCGTGAAAGCAATTCCAACTCTTTGAATTGAGAAAACGTTTCGTCATTGATAATACAGCCATCTATAGGAGCGATACCTTTTTTATTTTGAATTAAAATTACTTGTATTTTGCCGTTAAAAGTTTTTTGTAATTTCTCAAGAAGGTGTTGAGAAGTATATCTAACATCGAACGATTGAAATTCTTCAATATAATATTTCTCCAGAATTTCATTATAACAATCCGTCAAAAACTGTAATAAATGGCATTCTTTCATAATAATAATATTGTTTTCTACAAATTCGCAAATATCCGCATACGTTATTTCATGAAACTTTTGTTTTTTATGCCACTCCGTGTTACTTGCTGGTTTCATAGTATTCTTTTTAAAAAACATAATTTTGCGCGGGTTATGATAATAGATCGTCCCGTCTACACCGACAGCTTCTAATTTTTTTCTATTGAACTATCTCCGCATTCATTTGCGATTGCAAAAATATTGTTCCTCAATTTTTCGACTACTGACGAGTGAAGAGGTACCGCCCAATAATTATATATTTTACGGCTTTTATCACAAAAAAAAACAAATTCTTTCACTACTAGCCTGATCACTTATGCTACCATCACCATTAGCTTCATCGTCGTCGCTCGCTTCTTCTCGCACACTTGATGCCTGCTCGCCGCTTGCGCTGTCCTCTTCAAGGTCAACAGACATCGATGTAGATTGCGTTGATTCTTTTTCAGTATTAGCGGTTTCTGAAATTATACAATTTAAAATATAAATTTCTACGTATCATAATAGTCTACTAGTATATTACGATACTAGTGCGATAAAGACTTTTTAAAATAATTTTATAAATATTTAAATAATTTAAACTATATTGTAGAAAATACATTTAATTTGTATACAAAATTATTCTTATGTAATATAAAGCGTAAATTACCTGAGACACTTGCAAACGATGTTGAAGTGGCGCCAACTAAAACGGAATTAGCACTTTTTTTAGTGGACGTGTTTTTAAGCTTCTTTTCTTCTTTTTTTTCAATTTATTTCAATATATTCTTTTGGGATTGCCAACAAATTTTTTCGACAACCCGATTGATATCCGTGAACATCATCCACACAGTCAGGAAAAACGATGTCACTGCATTTCATATTTAATGAAACACGAATGCGAAGTTTTTCACGGCACTGCTGCAAATTTTCTTCGGTAAATTTTATGATTTGACCGGAAACTGCTTCACACTTAAAAATACACTTTAGCTTAGAACTCATTTTGTCGTTTTGAATTACGAAATGAAAATAAGGAATTAAATCTGTGATGTTGTAGGTTCAGAGCTACAGGCCAAACTGTCGTTCCGATCCCCTACAGAAGCGTGTTTCGCCCAACACCTGATTTCTCTTTTCAAATAGCAAACCGTCATTTCAAAACGAAGGATCGAAAGAGAGAGGGAAGAAGAGCAGATGTCCGCTCTTTCGCCTAAGAACGAGCCCGCAGATCGTATACCTGAAACACGGGTCAATGGCCGAGCGTCCTTCAGAGCTGATACAAATCTTTCTCATAACGATCTTCTCAAAACTTTCTTTTCGCTTATATCGTACTTTACAAACTCGAAAATTCAGCATATAGTTTTCACTTATATTCAAACGTTTCAATATGCTTTGTTTAAACATATAATAAAATCAGTCAGAATGATGCAAATTTTACAATAAATTATTTATTAAATTAATGAATTCTTCTTAATTGACTTCTGACATTTTAAAATCAGTTTCTAAAACCCTTGCAGATTAATTAGGTAAATTGTGAGAAATTTTCTAAAACATGTAGTGTGAAAATTAAAAAAACCGATCGGTGGTGCGGTGCGCGCCGAAATACGCTCTTGCACTTCGCATTCGATTTACTCGTAATCGCTTCTACTTTAACTTCTGACACTTTGCGCACACTTTACTCTGTACGTAAACAGTGTAAATTTCAATTGTCAGAAGTTTTCTTCGAAATGTAAATTTTCCGATATTTTTTGCAACTTTGTCGGCTTCTGACACCCCTTTAGCTTCCACTTACCCTTCTGACAATTTTTTTACTATTTTTTCTTATAATTTTCAATACCTATGTAAATTTTCAGCCGTGTAAGAGTCTTAAAAAATGAATTATCATACAATATACATTGCACTTTTTCAAAGTAGAGTACAGTTTTAGAGTACAAATAATTATTTAATTATTGAGAACTAGCCGTTGGCTCGGAAGCCTTATGTACTGAACGAATAAGAATTACGCGTGACTCGATATTATAGGTGGACGCGTTAGTTTATGTGCGGGCACAGTTGTGTCTGCTCGTAGCGCGTTGACGATGTGCGGTCCGTGCTCGCTCTTAATCGGACACTTGTCTCTCCGGGCGGGATCCTGTCCGTGCTGTGTTGTCTGAGCAAACTTTGATGGCTGTCGGTGGTGCTGCTTCGATGTTTTGTTAGTCCTTACCTTTTCGATGTCCACGTAGTTAGTATTTATTAGGAATTTGGTATATTACTTGATATTTATATTTAATTTAGAATAAATGGACACAAGATTCATCTAAATTGTTATGTTTTGTTTTATTGGCATAGGACCAGAGCACTTCACTTTACAGACAGTTTTAAGTATTGACAGATGTTATGATGTTCGTTTAAATATAGTTTTACTAACGTTGTTCTATTCACTAACTTTATTAATTATTATCTACGGTGTTCTAGTAATGCGACTTACAATTATAGTCGATCTCTCGCACGTTGGATGACGTAGTCTCCTTCCAGTGTAACAGATGCTGTCAGTTCTATCCTACACGATTTTTCGTGACAAGTTATTCGGACTTATCTAAGCTGTATTTCCACTAACGCCATATTTATTGACGGGCCCTTTCCTACTAGGCACGGGACTCTCGACTAGCAGGTGAAGAGGTGTACTATTGAATTGCGTGCAGAGTTTGAGTGTTTTCTACGCACTCAATAGGCGATGCTCGCAAATTCACAGCCCTCGTATTCTCTAACCAGGTACAGCTCGCGGTAGCAGCTTGACTCGCGTAAAAAGCCGCTCCGTAGATCGTTTCCTGGCTTTTTAAAGCCTCGGTGACGATTCAACGAGTTGTGAAATTAAATAAAACGCAGCAACGATTGACTAATCAACATCCGACGTGCAAGGATGATGTACAAAGTAAGTCAGTAATTCGTAGACTCGTAGGTCAAAGCACTCGCTCCGATGTTTGGCGATCGGTTTCGTACTGTCGCAATGGGTTTAGTATACGTCGTCTGTATGAGTACACGAATGCAGTCGTACAGGCATTATACATATACGTAAATGCTAAAGTATGTATGAACGTGGGGCATTACACAGTCAAACGCACCTAGCCTCTCGTGCGTCTTCGCGCTTGTTCTCACTCTCTTTCTCTCTCTCTCTAGTCTTCTCGCGTCGGTTGCTATTATCAATAATGTGCAAAGTAGGGTTAGAAATGGCATACAAACAAGTGTAAAGTTCAAAGTGTTTTTAATATTTGTGAAGTATTTTCGGGTTAATAAAACCAAGTTTATAACAGTAAAAATTTGATTTTATTGAATCATCACAGTTATAACCTTAAAGGTATAGCATTTCATTAAAATTCTCTATAATAAACTTTGGAGTTTGTAAACATACTTATAATATTTAAAATATAATTAATCTTTTTACTTTATAACGTCAAAGCTCCAATGGTTCGGATCCCACTGTATTTAGTTTCTCACTGTATAATTAAACTGTAGCGCCAGTCGAGACGCATGCACCCATCGATGCACATGCACCGCGACTATAGGGAACCTCTCTGGTCGGTACCATTGTATGGTCTCGGACAGAGAAAAGAGCCATATAAGACTCTTCGAGAGGACTTGAAAACGCTATAATATAAAAAAAAAATTATAGAAGAAAATAGAAATAAATTATAAATATTAAAAAAATTTTTCAAACTCTTTGTAATTATATGATAAAAGTATTAATTATATTAAATCATGATTTGAATGCTCAAAAATGATTTGGCGATGAAAAAACAATTTTTTTCTTTTTTTTTCTTTTGCTTATTATAGCACCTTTTTGTATATACAACATTTTCTAAACATTCAAATTAAAATCCCAGCATTTATACCAAAACGCAGTTGTACAAAGTATTCTCCTCAAATTTGAGCCCAAAAGAACCATATGTTCACTTGGAATCCTACGGACAGTGAAAAAATTCACAAAACATTGCACTGAGTGTCACAATGGGCCAGCAGGAATAATTAAGGTTTCAGTACGGTAAAGTAAGTAAAGGTATTTGTACTGAATATAAGTCAAAAATTTCATATGATTTACTTTTATTTTGTCATTTTTACTCATAATTCTTTTTTTAGGATTTAATGGTGTTGTGTCTCCTTGAGACAAAGACAACAATCATTTTATGACTGTTATGTTCTATATTTACTAGTTATTTCCTAATCAAATAAGTTATATTTGGATTTCTACTATTTTTTTTTTTAAAACACACCTGTATTAACATAATGAAAACAAATTAACGTAACTGTTAAAATCTGCTACCATCTGCAGTAAACTGAAGAAATCTTAGAAAAACTGGTAATACCTTTAAATAACTAGTGCCTTTGTCTCCATTCCAGCATTCTTCTACTAAAAATTTCTGCACTAATACATAAAGAATTTGTTATTTCATGTTCACAAATAAATAACTATAGAAAAAAAACATATCTGTACAATTAAATATTTGCAGCATCCCTTTTATTTTGGCCAAAACTGCAGATTACATCTAATGATATACATGACTACATACAGAATTCATCATTTCATATTCACAAACAAAAAGCTTAAAAAAAACATATCTGTACAAATGATTTTTTTCAGCATTTCTTCAATCTGAACCAAAACCGCAGATTACATCTTGTGATATGCACGAATACATACAGCATTCATCTGTTTACATTCACAAACGTAAAAAAAAAATATATATATACACAATATATTATTATTCAGCCTCCCTTTCATCTTGACTAGTTTTGAAAATTACATATTGTGATATGCACAAATACATACATCATTTGTCTTTCATGTTCACAATCAAATAACTATGAGAATAGAGCTTATCAGCAAAAATGATTATTCTGAGCATGTCTTCCATCAGGTTCAAAACTGCTGATTACATCTTGTGATATGCATGAATATATACAGCATTTGTCTTTTTATATTCACAAACGTATAACTTAAAAAAAAAGAATATATGTCCAAATCCCTTTATACATGCGCACATTAATTTTAATATTTTTAAATGTGTATATAATTCATAATAATATAATATAATTTAAATAATATACTTCTTATTCTGATATTTACTTCTTAACTTTTTTCTTAATATGAAGATACAGTAGGAAAAGAAATGGAAAAGGTAAATAAATAAATAAAATAAAGAACAAGTATATTTATATTTATGAATAATAGTCGATAATTTATTGAAACATTTATGATTACACAAATTTATTGCGATATACATTGGTAAGACAAAAAAAACTGGTTTTGGTTATAATAAAAAATTGAATAATAATAATTTGTCACTCGCTATGTTCATTTAATAAATCGACAATATCATTCTGGCTGAAGGATCTTTCATCATCTTTCGACTCATTCACACGTTTTTGCACAATAAAGGTAACAGTATCAAACCATTCATCATCAATCACATTAATAATTTTTTGAACAATAGGTAATGTAAACATGCAAAGTTTTAACACTGGTATATTATCAAGATGAAAGTTTTTTATGTACTCTAAAGCCTCTATTGCAACACAACTTGCATTATCCACAACAGATTTGAGATATTCTAAACGCGTAATAATACATTTTACGATATATTTGTATAAACAGAGAAATGTGTCTTTTTTCATAACAATAGTTGAACGATACCGTTTTGTGATAGTGTTGCTGAAGGGACGTAATATTCAATTTTGATAACCTTATCCCTCTGACTACGAGTGAATTTCACTGTCCAGCCTGAACCGCAAATTTGTTGACCGAGTAGGTCTTCATCGCGACCACAAAGATAATTGTGAAAATCATTGATACAGTCGGTAATTGTAGCCACTCGTCGTAGGTGAAAGCGATTCCATTAAAGTCATCTCCTAATAGACGCACCAAAGGTTTGTAGTATTCATCTTTGAAGTTGTTGTATTCCAGCCCAACGATAATTTCCGTTGCGTAAGATTTGTCCAAACTGCAAAGGGAGCTATGCAATTAAAGTCTGCTTTGTTCCTAGCTCGCCATGTTACCCCTTACGCCATGGTAGGAAACCACACCAGGTGTATGACACTTATCGGGTGTCAGCTAAATAAACGCTGATTCACAATTGTTCAGAGGATAAAAATAAAAACGCTTCGTCTTACAATAATTTAACACTTTAATAATGACATCTTAGAATTGCAGCTTTGTAAGCACCTGACAATGCAGCCACCGCTTCCCATGACATTCTCGTCGGTACTTTTTCTCTGCTTACAGCCTACATACCGTCTGACTAGATCATAGTTTTTTCGCATATTGGCAGTGAAATTCTCATGGAATTTATTGAAACCCAGGCCATCGCTCATATAACGCAAAAACATAATACAATATTGACCGCACACGTCGGAAGACTCGCTCTGGAGTCGAATGTTATTCCAACGAAATTGTTTACAATTTTTTCGCAATCGATTTATATGTCAGGTATAAATGGGGGAGGCCAAAACTATCAAAATAAAAAGCGTTGCAAGATTTGTTAGCATATACAGCAACCCAATGCATACCCGATTCCGTATGATCATCCGTATTAAGAATTAACGCTGTCGGTTTCGTCGGCTAACACCATCGGTATCTGATCGGCTGGAAAAATACCGACAGTGTGCGACCGGATTTTGGACAGATTTTTTAGTATTTGAAGACTGTCCATTACAAATTTCGTTAATAACAGTGTTCGAATTTTGACACGTCGATAGACAGGATTTTAGTTTGTAAGCGTTATTTAAAGCACATCGATAATTTGTCTCGTACGTTTTGACAGCGTGATGCATGCAATACGCATCAAACGATAATTTATCAAAAGGTGGATAATTTTTTTGGAAAGTTCTCTTAATATTTTTCAAACCTCTAAACGCTCCTCTCATATTATATATGTTTACAGTAGTTGTAGTAGTATGAAGCGACATCTGTGATTTAACTGCTGAACTCGACAATGACTTGGCTTGAAGCATCGATTTCTAAAATATTATCATGCTCCGCATATATAATGTAATTGGCCGTTTCTGTTAGAGCGTCGGCGAAACGTACTTCTGATCTAACACAGTGTTTGATCAAGTTCCAACAACTGCAGTCATTAGCAGATAAATCTGGAGTCAAATCGAAGGCAAAGAGGTAGTAACCATGTGGATATGATTCGCGCGTTATTTGATTGCCCTCGTTGAGAAAGTGCATACTTGTACCAGAGAATAGTGTGTGATACGCATCCACATATAGATTTTTTGCTCTAAAGTCCGGTTGCAGTAGCTTTGAAGGCACCTGTACACCGTCAACGTACAAACATAGAAAATTTATATTATAATGTTCGAAATTGAAGGGGTTCAGCTTTTGATCGCCATTGAAAGCTTTGTTTTTAACAAACCCTAAGATAATTCTTTTTGGTAGCTAACCCAATATAATATAGTCTAATGTTTCACTGTGTACACCGCTGTGCATAGTAATTGCTTTGACTTTTACACGCGTCAAAGGATATTTAGCTGTAATTTTTGAGAGTAATTGAGCGTGTGTTAGCAATATACCCGGACTGATTCTGACACGCCTGACTAAACGATTAGCCTCCTCAATGTCTAGTAGTAACCCGATGAATCCATTAAACAGAAGTTATCACAAAATTTCACTAAGCGCACTCTCACTTCAACTCCATTGATCAGCAGCTTCTCCTAATTGAACACATCTGTATGAAGATTTCCAATAAGGTCCACAGGTTTAGTTAAAGCAAGGAATTTTCGTCTCTTTACAAGACCCTCGTTCTGATTTTCTGTGTCGTTCATTTTTTCTGCCGTATCGTTGCACCACAAAACAGTTGAAAAGTGAGAAGCTTTAGCGGCAGCTCCATAATTCAGCAATGTTTTTATGTATGCCCTGTAAGCATAGGCATTGGGTAGGCGGCGACACAGGTATCTCATCGAAAAAAAACCTCTTGATTGAACAGTGAGTGCATCAAATTATTATTGATTGGGCCTACTCGGTTTGATAAAAGTCTAAAAGCTGCTAAGTTTGCTTCAGGTACATCTTTTTCGTCTATGCTGCTTTTCCAACTTACACGAAGACTAAGCATTGTATGAGCTAGATCGAGGTATTAATCACTATTCTCGGTGATCACAAATTCTATCGGTGAGTCATCGGTCAAAGATGATATCGGTTTATATTGAACCCAGTGCAAACCCTAGATTGTAGTTTGCGTAGGTAGAATGTTAAACAATAGTAGCTCGGACATTCGCACAAATAAGAAACACCATCATTCGCCCAGGATTCTTTTTCTTATTACGAGTTGTCTATCTCTTCTTTTTCGTCTTTCTCACGCCTCTCTTCTTTACGCTGTTTCTTGACTTGTGCTTTACACTACTAGTTTTTTTACGTTTTTTCTTAGCCATACTTTTCTTTGTTTTGCGGCGCACTGTGATGGGTTTGCTGAGCAGATGCAACTGAGCAGGATCCCCGTATCGTGTCATTTTATATCCTGAACCCTCCATCAACTTGTCCCATTTTTCCTTGGCTTTTCTCTTCAGAACTTTACCAGATTCTCTCGACTCGATGAAATATACCTGTTAGGAAGGATTTTATACCACCGTGACCTATTGGGTAGGGAGAGCCGATGTAAATATGGCCGATTCCTCCTCCTCCTCTTCCACAGTACCCATTGCGAACTTGGTCGTTGAAGTAATCGTCGTAGCGATTAATCTAGTCGACTTTATTAAAGTGAAGCGTTACGGTCAATGTGCCATAATCGAATGGTTTTGAGCTGAATAGCAGTGGTATGTACATTGGTGGAGAGAAACTTTTGATTTGGGTAGTACCGTATTGGTAATTATCAGTATTCATCAATACAGCTCGTAGCAGTCTTGATTGGATACACCTGTCATATACGGTTCACAGATGTCGCTGTAGATCATAAACATGGATGGCTGACCATTAGAATGTCGGGCGGGTCTATCAGCCTCTATTATATATTGATCAGTAGTAAAAAGAATTTGCCTATCTTTTTTAAATCCAAAATTTTTTGCACTTTTTTTGATAAACAGAGCTTATGACTGAACTGGAAACAGCTAGTTTTTCCGCAGATTCTGCTGACGGTCACATAGCCGCCACGTTCAACTGTCACCTTCAAATGCCCACCAACACATTAACCTATGCTGCAGGCTTTCCATAGCACCTGGATTGAAGTAATCGAAAATTCGTACTGAAACTACAAATTGCACACGTCAGGCGTTAATTATAATTATAATAAATAAAAGAATGAATTATAAAAATAACTCGTTATTTTCTTCTCAGCTGCGCGCGTATCTTTATCAATGCAGAGTGCGGTTTCTCCTCGTTGTCACTTGCTCGATAAGTTGCTGTACGTAAAGCTAATAAACTTTGGATTTCGCTTTCGTGGCTACCTACATACTGTGAGAGACTTTGAGCCGCAGCAAAGTGAAAAGTGTCGCTCGCGAAAAGGCAAAGTGCAAAAAGTAAAGTCGCTGCGCGGCGCGATTGAAACGTTAACTAGTCGCCGCGACGTGCAATCGCTTGCTGAATGAGCGCGACACACCATCATCAACCTGATTGATCGTAATTTGTAACTATTGAGCTGATTGGCTGTTTGTACTGACGACACTAAAGGTGGTGGTGGTGGTAGTGACAACGATAACGCTAGCAGCGGGTACATCCATATTTAAGCAAGAGCGCTCACTCTAGAAATTACCAGTATTTGACCAGCTACACGACAAAACGTTGAAGGTTTTTTTTTGCTACAATAGTATGTACCTCAATAATAATTATTACTATCAGTCGAATAATATAATAATAATATTTTTATATATTATATTAGGATAGATTTAGAAGGCCTTCACAAGATTGCTAGCGGAGGCTACCTTCCAAGAAGAAAATATCCGAGCTGGAGATTGACCGTCATCATATGGTGACGTCACTGAAAGAGGTCAAAACACGTTTTGGCTCGATGATTGTGGCAGTGCTCGACGAAGAATTCCAAATTTTTCTTTCTTCTCGAGTATGTTCCGCACTGATCAAGGATTCTAAACTGTTTAACAGCTTAAGTGATCAAGCTAATAAACTACAACTTTTTAGATTATTAGGGTGATAATGGCATTAAGTTTACCACAGTTAAACAATTTTTGTGAACAAAAACGAATAATATGAAAAAGCGAGTACGTTTTCGAGAGAAATCGGTAGTTCATTTCATATGTACGTGGTTATATGCCTGTAAAAATGCACGTCGGGAAGAGTGGAAACAAATAGCCCGTGATCGAGAACATTTCCAATGGTGGTATAGTCGACATTTTCTCGAAGGCATCCCATCATCACTCGCTCTCGGTGATATTCATCACATAAAACATCTTTCATCAGGGTAAAGGACAACGGGACATATCTCTAAACGCACAATACATTTTAGTTTTTAGAAATTTGCGAGACAGATCTCAGATACAGCATCCATCGCGTCAACTGTGTTTCGAGGATCCACGATTTTTGCAAGAGGCTTACTGGGACGCTACTTCGAGGCTGTATGGATAACTTTTACTGGATTTAATGCAGAACACACCAGATAACTACAGGTTTCGCACCTGTATTTTTCCGGACGATAAATTCCACTACGTCTACGTGTCACGTAATAAAAAGATAAAGGGCGGCGACACGTCGAATCTCGTTTCAATCGTCTCATTGTGATTTGCCTAAGAAGCGACATCCCTTTATTCGCAAGGATGCTGTCATTTTGATAACACTGTTTCATCTGAACAATAAACAGCAAAAGGCTCTCTTGCAGACAGCCGATTCAAAAATAGTGCGTCATATTTGCGAGTGCGCCTTGAATGCGTTGATTGGTAACGTTCCACTGGAAAAGTCTCACAAGTCACGCTTACGCTGACACGCAAAACCTTTGAGAAAACTAGCCGAACCTTGTGTAAGCCTGTCGAAAAAGAAAACAATTATTGTACAACGCGGTGGTTTCTTGCCTGCATTATTAGCATTAATCATTGATATACTGATAGCTAGTATCATTAGTGAGTAGACAACATGAAACACGCCAAAAAGATGGTGCTTGTGCCGCACAAGAACATTGAACGTCTTCAGAGTATGCTAGCAAAAACTGCCGTGGTAATGGTGAAGGTTCTACACTAAAGACAGTTCAAACACCCGGTACCGTAATGACTAGATTGTATTTTGAAATGAATAACATACTGAATTCATCTATTTACAAAAGTGATCGAGAAAAATGGAGTCAATATAGGTCGGTACTACAACGATATCTTCCATTTAAGGATGCTGATACAATAATAAGGTTATGAAAAAAGTGGAGAAAGATAACCAAGAACAGCGACAAATGAGAGAAAACGACTACGATGAAGAAGACAACGACGATGACAATTGTGATGATAACGAAATACAGAGGATCGAAGAATAGGATCGGATCGACGCAGGTATCATAGAGAGTGTATCTTTAAAGTTCAGACAGAAAGCTGGTCACGTATTATGGAAATTTCGAGTTAGCGGCAACATTACTTGGGATGGAAACAGTCCCATGACAATAGGTGGCGTGCATATACACAATGCCAACATGATCGATCTGATAAACGATGCAATGAAAAATAGAAAATGCCTACCACCATTTAGTCATACGCAATTTGCCGTTGCTCTTCGTGAATTATTTATATCAAGAGAATACATCGGTAATAAGCGCGTTTGGGATAGCATGATAGCTAGTACATCAGGTGTTGATATACCTGGAAATTCTATACCAGTACCGCCAGGTGGTGCTAGAGGAGCTATTCCACGCCAGGCTTTAACGCCATCAATCGTCTATTTAGTACTCCACGTCGCCGTGCTGAGAGTGCTGGTCGCGCGAGCAGCAGTACTGTTGACACCAGCGAAGCGTACGAAAGCAGCGGTGGTGTAGCAGCGCGAGTCCTAAAGCGGAAAAATAAATAGTCGCAGGTCAAGCGAGTGCGAAGAAGAAAGTAGCCGTGTCCAATTCTGAGGTCTCAACATGGCGACGATTGAGCGGGAAGATTCAGCCTGGGCAATAAATCAAAAACAGCGTCAAAGAAGACGAAGAACAAGAACGAATAAGTGTGACAAAAAGTGCTCTGGATGAATTGATTGATTTAGTACCATTTGAAATGCATGTACCCGGATACAAATTCTGTGGTCCAGGTACAAAACTAGCAAAACGTATTGAACGTAGTAAAGTCGGTATCAATCCGTTGGACGAGGCGTGTCGTCAGCATGATCTAGCCTATGGCGATAAGCAAGTCAACCGACGCAAAACTGATCGAGTTTTAGCTGAATATGCATTTTCGCGAATACACGCTGATGAAACAGCCGGAGACGAGCGCACGCTGGCGATGATGACAGGCTGTTGCATGGTGAGCAATTTAACTTTTAAAAACTTTTTTCACGTATCAGGAGATCACTGAAGAATAAGAAAAAAGTTCAAAGCAAAGTTGATGACACTGTAAAAAAGGGGCTAGAAGACAACAAAAACATTGCAAACAATTAGAAAAGTGACTAAAGACATAACGCAAAATGAAAAGAAGAATAAGATTTAAAAACATTTATTACGCGCCTTCACATCCGGCAGCGTATGCTAGTGATAATAAACTTCTTCAAGCTGCACGTAAGAGGATAGAAAACAGTAAAAACAGAAAAAAAAATAATCGCGAAAATATTGTTGAGTGGCTCGAGAGTCAAGATGCGTATAATCTACACTGGCCAGTTAGACGTCGATTTGCGCGACGTAGTTATATTGTGCGTAGTTATAATTTGGATGACGTGTGGAAGGCTGATCTCGTGGATTTGAGATCCTGAAAAACTTACAATGACGGTTACGCTTATATCTTGACTGTCATCAATGTTGTCAGTAAATATAGCTGGCTGGAACCGATCAGGCAGAAAACTTCCAGAAATACCGCTAAGGCTTTCTTGTGGGTGCTGTCGAGAAGCAATGGTCGTAAACCAATGCAAGTTTTGCGCGATAACGACATTGTTTACTGAGTGGCACACAATCCGGATACGAAGGCTGTCATCGTTGAGAGAAAGATAAAAACTATTAAAGAGCGAATTTGACAATATTTCACTCACAAAAATACACGCAGATACATTAGCGTGTTGCAGAATATTACAGAGGCGTACAATCACAGTAAGCACTCAGCGACAAAAATGAGACCAGCATCTATGACCTTGTACAACGTTCACAAAGCGCGAGAGAATTTAGAACGTCGTTATAATAACAATAATGAGCGCAAACTCAACTAACTAGCGGCTTCCAGTTCAGTCATGAGCTCTGTTTATCGAGAAAAGTGCAAAAAATTCTTGGATTTGAAAAAGATAGGCAAATTCTTTTTACTACTGATAGACCAGCCCGACTTTCTAATGGTCAGCCATCCATGTTTATGATCTACAACGACATCTGTAAACCGTATATGACAGGTGATGTCCAATCAAGACTGCTACGAGCTGTATTGACGAATACTGATAATTACCAATACGGTACTACCCAAATCAAAAGTTTCTCTCCACCAATGTACATACCATTGCTATTCAGCTCAAACCCATTCGATTATGGGACATTGACCGTAACGCATCACTTCAATAACACAAAAATATTTGTTCATAACACAAAAATATTTTTCATTTATCAGTATTAACCTAAGATACCGGTTAACCTCTTCAAAATCTGAGGACATTTTTTAAAGTTATGTGTGGCTTGTAAAGTTTGCGGTAATATTTTGAAAAACTATCGTCCTATTTCTCGCAAGCATCTTTAGATGGTGAAATTGTTAGTAATCTATCAAATATAGAAAGGAAACAATTAGTATACAAATTCATGCTTATAATTATCATTAATATAGTTTTTATATTTTTTGTAGTAAGAAGAATAACCTCATATAAACATCTCAGTTGAAACAATAGAAGATGTTAAGTGACGAAGTTTCTCGAAGTAAGAATCGAGAAACTTCGACACTTAGTGGAATTCTAAACAGACCAAGAAAATAGCGACGTTGGAGCAGGGTAGGTTAACGGAACCACTCGTGGGAGCTAGTACAAAGCTTGCTTCCTCTCCCTCTCTCTCTCCCTATCGGACTTCAGCGTCGCTTGGTGAAGCCAAGCGGCGGCAGAACGCTTTGTGCCCGGATCCAGAGCGGAGCTTCAGTTTAATTCAAGAGTGCCAATAGATTAATTTTCGAACTTAAAATATTCTTTCTTTCCGTCAGTTAATTTTCTTTTAAGTTATTTCACCGCAATTCATGTTATTGTGTTTTCTAATTAATGCTTGTATTTCGCGCGATATTTTGCTCAGCATAAACATTCAGTAAAATTAAATTATCACGAGTTGACCTGGTTTAATTGATATCTCCCAGAACATCAATCTCTTTCCAAGGTTCTTAACCAGAATTCCGATCCAGCGTCCCCAGGAAGAAAAGGTAAAAATCATATCTAACGATTTATTCAAAAATATATACATATATAAAACAGGGGAAACTCGACGTTGTGCGCCAAGCAAGTAGGCTGTGTCTGTATAGACGCATAAGTTTCAACAAGCCCGAAATCACCTAACAAAAGAATATGTGTAGTATATTTCAATTAACGTTCTTTTTAAGTTCTATTGTTTTTCATGCAACTTCATATTATTCGTTATTAAAAAAAATGGTGATATTCGTATAACTGGAAATTATAACGTTATTAAAAAAAATGGTGATATTCGTATAACTGGAAATTATAAACCTACGTTGTATCCACGTATAATAATAGATGAATGTCCTATTCCAAAACATAGTGACATTTTCAACAAAGTAAAAGGAGCCAAAATTTACGCACATCTTGATATTACAGATGCTTATACTCATCTTCCTGCTGACGACGAGTACAGTCATGCTTTAACCCTCAATACTCCTACACATGGGTTGGTTCGTCCTACACGAGCTGTTTACGGCGCAGCCAACGTTTCTGCAGTTTGGCAACGTCGATTAAAAGAAATCTTACAAGGTCTAAAAAACGTTCAAAATTTTTTTGACGACATCATTGTATGGGCTGGAAGTTTCAAAGAATTGTTGATTATTCTGGAAACGTGTTTGATCCGTCTTCTTGAAAATAGTGTTCGTCTTAATCGACGTAAATGTGTTTTCGCTACAAATTCTGTAGAATTTTTAGGTCATAAACTAGATACACAAGGCATTCATAAATCTGATTCTCATATCAAGGCAATTCGTGATGCACCTAAACCTTCTACACCTTAAGAATTAGAATTGTTTATTGATAAAGCTACGTACTACAATTCATTCATTCTTGACTTAGCTACAAAAGCTCGACCACTTCGGGACATGCTTCTTACATCGTCTTTTCAATGGTCGCCAACTGCTGATAAAGCATACGAAGAGCTTAAAAATATTCTCATTTCTCCTCAAGTTTTGATGCCTTACGACCCATCCTTACCTCTCATACTCGCCACTGATGCAAGCAAAGTAGGACTCGGAGCTGTTTTATCACATAAACTTAGCAACGGAATCGAAAGGCCAATGGCTTATGCGAGCCGTACGTCAACTGCTACTGAACAACGCTATCCTTAAATCGACAAGGAAGCTTTAGCTATTATATGGGCTTGTCAAATATTTTTCAATTATCTATACGCTCGTCATTTTACGCTGTTTACAGATCACAAGCCATTGACACAGATTTTTCATCCTGAAAAATCACTTCCTATTCTTTGTATCAGTTGAATGGCTAATTATGCTGATTACTTAGCTCATTTCAACTACGATATTAAGTTCAAGCCAACTAAAGCTAATGCAAATGCAGATTATTGTTTACGTGCTCCACTTCCTTCAACGGTTGACACTATTGAAAAATTACAGAACTTGATTCTTTTAATACATTTATTATCAACCAGATCAATCAGTTTCCTGTACGAGCAGAGCAGATTACGAAGGAAACTCGTAAAGATTCTAACCTAGGTAAAATTGTTCAACTACTCAAAACTGGTCAAGATCTATCTCGTCATGGATACAAAGTGCCCGAGTTTTCTTATAGTCTATCTTCTAATTGCTTGATTTTTGAACATCGAGTTGTGATTTCATCATCTCTTCGTCAAGCAATTTTAAACTACATTCATTCAGCGCATTTGGGCATTGTCAAAATGAAAGGTTTGGCACGATCATTTGTTTAGTGGCCAGGAGTTGATGCAGATATTGAACTTATTACTAAATCTTGTGCTGAGTGTGCTAAGCATGATCATGCTCCTCCTAAATTCAACACACATCATTGGGAATATCCTAAAGGTCCATGGGATCGTATCCATATAGACTACGCTGGACCAGTAGTTGGTAAAATGCTTCTAGTAATCACTGATGCTTATAGTAAGTGGCTTGAAGTCAAGGTGACAAGTTCCAGTACTAGCACTGCTACAATTGATATTCTCGATTAGTTATTCGCTACTTATGGTGTACCTAGCATTGTTGTTTCAGATAATGGCCGTCAATTCGTTTCAGATGAGTTTGAAACATTTTTCAAGATAAGTGGAGTGAAATATCACAAACTTACTGCTCCTTATTACCCTTCGACAAATGCTCAAGCAGAAAAATGCGTGGGTAATGAATTCTTGAGACAATATAGAAAAGCTCCTCATTTAACTACTGGACAGCCACCTGCTTTATTATTTTTAGATCGAAACATTCGCACACGATTAGATCTTGTTCGACCCGAACCTATCAACGAGAAGATTTCTGAGAAATATCAAGCTGATTTTATCAATACGTACCGAGAATGTAAACCACTTAAACATGTATATTTTCTTTCCGGTAATCCAAAATTAGATAAAGGAATTAGACAAATTAATTCTCGTCTAGGAGATCTGCATTATGAAATCAGTTACATGGATAAAAAGTATAAACGACACGTAGATCAAATTCGTGCTTTTACAAAGAAATCAGAAGAAGGGGAAGAAACAAGAAAGAATCCAGAAAGAGTAACATTTTTTGAAGATAAAATTGGTGCTAATTTAACAACATTCCCCACCACAAGCACACGACGTCGTACTCGATTTTACAAAAATAACGTAACTCCAAGATTTATGAGTGTACAACAAGAAGTAAATACTGAAGTAATTACACCATCATATAAGGCTCCTTCGACTTCTCAGATTGTGTCGTTTAAAGAATCACCGACTATACAAGCTACGTCAACTCAAGAATCTTTAATTTCAAAATCTTTACAATCTTCAAGTGTTGAGATGTCTACGACTACAACGGAAGCTCAATCCTCAACATCTCACGCATCTCTTCCACCTAACGTAAATGATTCATTCCAAAATGAATCTACCTCTGCAACTCTTCAAGAAGAATTTCCGTTACAAACTCAAGATCAACGTACTGAACATTTACCTCAAAAACAGTCATTTTTCATTTCAAACACACCGCCAATTCGACGATCATCTCGGATACGCAAATCACGAACTACTTACTCTCCACCATGATAATTCGAGAAATCTTTATAAAGGAGGGAGGAAATATAGTATATTTCAATTAACGTTCTTTTTAAGTTCTATTGTTTTTCATGCAACTTCATATTATTGATAGTAAATAATAACTGTCATTCAAAATAAAACTATCTTTGAGTAAACATCTTTGTACTTTCTCTAAGTTTACTCTATACATATTGTTGTGACCGAGCCAGAACGTTGCGCGATTCGAACACCAAGAATCACGCATAGCGACCTTAGCAACGAGATCAACGACGTCACGGATGTTGTTGTTTATGTTCAGTCTGGTTCTGTCAGCTATTGAGAACAGTTGTGTTTACGTTCTAATATAGAGTCCGAGATCAAGAGTGATTTTCTGTTATTTTTATTACCCGAACTCGATAATAACATTTTAGAGGTTCGTCCGGGATACTAGTGTTTTTATTTGAGTGATTATTTTATGCATCTTCGATCTGGCAAGATGCTTCCCAGAACACCACACAAGCTGGACGCACCAGCACAATCCATTGATGATTCACGAGAAGTGGATTTATTGAATCATGAACAGACGAATCTGGAGGACACAAATGTTTTCGGACACACACAATCTTCACAAACCCCAATCCTCACTACACACACTAATGTTCCAAATCCAACACTGGTGGCTGCTATTAAGGAAATAAACAACTTGAAGGTACAACTAGAAAACGAACATGCTCAACGAAAAGATTTGGAAGTCCGCTTATCTCAACGTTCTGTGGAAGAAGTAAACCTTTCCGACGAGCTTCGACGACGGGATCAGGATTTTCTGTCCGAGAGATGGCTTCGCGAGAACTATGAGGAGAAAACGAAGCACCTGGTTGAAGACAACGAGAGACTGCAACGGTAAAACGAGGCATTACTCGCAGAACGGTCAGAGTGGACAAGGAAACAACAGGATCTCGAACGTCGATTAACTGAGCTAAGTCGTTCAAATATTTCTAACACAAACATGAACACAAATTCTGCTATATCGACTGGCACATCCGATAGGTTAAGGTCTAATAACGTACACCTACTGGACACTACACAATCAACACAAAGTATTAATTTAGGTTATAATCTCAAACGGGATACTTATGATGGTACAACACCACTGCGTGAGTTTTGAATCAATTTCAATTAATTGCTAGAGCAAATAATTGGGATAGTGCTAGGATGATGGTTGCTTTAGCTGCTTCTTTACGGGGAAAAGCTAAATCTGTTCTTGATAGCTATAAAGATACTGATCCAATAGATTTTGATAAGTTAAAATCAAGTTTAGAGTTACGTTTTGGTGATGTACATTTTGCACCAACGTATTATTTCCAATTTCAGAACAGGCGTCAACAACGGGGTGAAGATTTTCCAACATTAGCTACTGATCTTATGAGATTAGCTGGTTAGATTTATCCTGATTGTCCTTTTAAAACTCAAGATAAAATCGCCTGTGCTCAATTTGTAATTGCTATTTTCGACAATTCAATTCGGAAAATTCTTCAATTAGAAAGAATTGATTCGCTTCAAATTGCTCTGGCAAGAGCTATGGAAGTTAAAGTTATCGAAGATCAGGACAAAAGACTTCAACATCTAGCTCAGAGAAATAATTATACCTCTTCATCATTTCCAAAGAGTGTTAGTTCATCTATGCTGTCATCTCAGCCGTCAGGCAGACAGAATTTTCAAGATTTTGTAAAAGGAATAGAGTGTTGGAATTGAGGTAAAAAAGGACATTTCAAGTTTAATTGTCCGACTTTGTCAACCTATCAGGGAAACTAGATTATGTTAAACTTTCTGGAGCGAGTTTAACTGAACTTGACCAGACTCCAACAAACTCTCACTCTTATCGGATTAATTGCCATGTTGGAAGAATTAATAGGAACACTAATAAATTTTATTTTGATGGTTTAATTAATGACAAAGCTTGTATTTTTAAAGTAGATTCTGGTTCTGATGTGACTATTATAAATCCAAAATTTGTTGAATCAAAAGATATGAGAATTCCTATTAATTTTACAACACTTAAGTATCCAACTGGAGAAAAGATACCAGTTGAATTTTTGATTTCAGCGTCATTAAAATTGGGTGATCATGTAGCTAATTTAGATGTTTTTGTCGGAAATATTATTGATGATTGTATACTTGGAAGTGATTTTCTTGATGCAACTGGTATTACAGATTTAATTACTAAAATTATTTTAAATACTCCAAGTTCAATCATTAATAAACAAATTTCAAGAATAGTCGATTCTAGTCAGGTCGTACCAGACTCATTACAAGAAATTTTTTATAAGAACTCAGAGAACTTGGATCAAGATCAACGTCGGAAGTTTGCGGATCTTCTACACGAATTTGAAGAAATTTTTCAAGCCGATGACGTTACTGGAAAATGTAATTTGGTTGAACACAGAATTCAATTACTCCATAATCAACCAATTAAACAACCTATACGAAGACCCACTATTCATCAAATTAAGGAATTAGATGAATGTATTACTGAGATGCATTCTCAAGGAGTCATTGAAGAATCAGATAGTTCGTATTGCTCACCTGTAGTTCCCAGGAAGAAGGATGGAAAAATTAGTTTTTGTATTAACTTCCAAAAAATTAATGCAATTACGATTAAAGTTTTAATTTACGATTAAAATTAAAGATTCGTAACCATTACCAAGAGTTGATGATACTCTTGATAAACTTGCAGGATATTCGTGGTTTTGTACATTGGACTTGAAGAGTGGATACTGGCAGATCAAGATTCGGGAAGAGGATAGGAAAATCACGGCTTTCTCAATTGGAAAAGGTTTATGTCAATTTAAGGTTATGCCATTCGGATTATGCAATGCACCGGCGTCTTTTCAATGTTTGATGGAAAAGTTACTCAGAGATTATCTCTCAAAATTCTGTTTAGTTTATTTAGATGATGTCATGGTATTAAGAAAGTCATTTAATGAGATGATATCCAATTTAAAAAAGGTATTTATTCGTTTTCAAGAAGCAGGTTTACGTCTAAATAAGAAGAAATGTGTTTTCTTCAGCAGGCAAGTCGAATATTTAGGATACATTGTTTCTGAAATAGGAAAATCAGCTGATCCAAAGAAAATTCAATCTGTTGTAAATTGGCCAATTCCTCATAACTTAAAGGCTGTGTTGAATTTTGTGAATTTCTGTAGTTATTATAGGCGTCTCATTAAAGGATTTGCTGATATAACAAAACCTTTGTATAAATTAACTGAAAAATCGACTAAGTTCTTATGGTCAGAAGATTTTCAAAAAGCCTTTTCAAAATTAAAAGAGGTTCTTACAAAACCTCCAATTTTGGCATTTCCTCCTCTTTCTTCTGAATTTATTTTAGAGACTGATGCTTCTGATCATGGAATTGGGTCGGTTCTTTCTCAGAAGCAAGATGGAATCGAACGAGTCATAGGTTATTATAGTAGAGTCCTTTCTAAACCAGAGAGAAATTATTGCGTCACTCAACGTGAACTCCTCGCTATTATAGAATCGTTAAAACATTTTCATCATTACCTTATCGGTAAACCTTTATCATTTGGACTGATCATTCCTCTTTGACTTGGTTATTATCGTTTAAAGAACTAGATGGATAATTAGCTCGTTGGTTAGGGAAATTGGATCAGTATGACTACAAAATTGTTCACAGGAAAGGTTGAAACGACTTTCAAGACGCCCTTGTGAAGATTTTTCATGTAAATATCGTTCCAGAGTAGAAGAAAAATTCAATGAAGAGACTATTTGCCGTATTATTTTTGAAGAAAATACATCGGAAGATTGGAAGAAGAGTCAAGCAGAAGATGAGGCTATTTCTTTTATTTGCCAAACGACGGAATTACAGAAAAAAATAGCATGTCAAGAAAATTCTTCGATGGATGAATTCACTAAAATCTATTGTTCACAATGTGATTCATTAGTGTTAATTAATGGAATTTTGTATAGAGAATGGATTTCAACAAATTTAGATCATAAAATTCGTCAATTGGTTGTTCCTATAGATAAAATCAAAGATATTTTAGAAGAAGCACATGATTCATCATCTGGAGGACATTTCGGAGTAAATAAAACTTTAGATAAAATTAGAAAAAGATTTTATTGGGCTACTTGCAAGAGAGATGTAGAAAATTGGTGTAAATCCTGTGAAGTTTGTATTGCAAAGAACGGTCCTCCAGATAAAGGCCATGGTGAGATGAAGATTTACAATTCAGGAGTTCCATTCGAACGACTTCAAATGGATATTTTAGGTCCCTTTCCACTTTCTTCTTTAGGCAATAAATACCTCTTTGTTGTGACAGACTGTTTCTCGAAGTGGATTGAAGCTTTTCCTCTCTCTAATATGAGAACAATAACAATTGCTGAGATTTTCGTTGATCAGATTGTCTGTAGGTATGGGGTACCTTTAGAAGTAAACACTGATCAAGGAACAAATTTCGATTCGAAATTGATTAAAAATTTGTATGAGTTATTAGGAATTAAAAAGACAAGAACATCACCATTACACCCACAATCAAACGGACAAGTAGAAAGACAACACCAAACACTACTTCACTATCTCACAAAATACATACATGACAATCAGAAAGACTGGGATCGCTGGGTTTCACTATTTCTGTTAGCTTACAAGTCCTCCAAACATGCGACGACCGGAGCTACTCCATCTGAGATGTACACCGGTTTTAATCTGAGGCTTCCTTTGGACTTAATTCGAGGGTCTACCACAGGAAGTCGAGATTAAAGGAGACGGAGACTACGTACACAGGCTTCGGAGGAAACTCAGCGAGATCCATAAAATAGCAAAATAGCACGAGACCGGATTAACTTACAATCGGAAAAGACGAAGTCTTAGTACGACAAACGAGCTCTCAACGTTGAATATTCCCAAGGACAAAAAGTTTGGTTCTTCAACCCTCGAAGAACTAAAGGAAAAGCACCAAAACTACAGTCGAATTGGGAAGGATCTTGGGAGGTTGTGAGAAAAATCAATGACGTCGTCTATTGTATTCGTCCTTCGCCAAGACTTACACTGAGAGAGATACCCATCAATGAAGACTGCTCTGCTCACGGTTCTTTTGAGCTGTCGTTTTTCCCGTGGGCGTGAAGGTAAATACCGGAGCAGGGACTTGAGGTGAGGTTCCACGGCATGTCAACTTCCCCCCTCTTCTCTGAAGACCGATTTCGACCGATCCTATGATGAGAAAATAAGAAGGATGATTGAAGTAGATTGTTCAAGAGACGGGTCCGTCTTAGTCCTGTTAAGTGATGATTGGAATGACGTCTGTAAGCATTGCTCGGTAACTTGATGCCTAGGATGGGTCAAGGTAGAGGATGTTGATGTCAGTTCCTGTAAGTCATCATTGGATTGTAAGAAGATCAACCTGCTTGAAGGAAGGATGGCAATGTTGTGACCGAGCCTGAACGTTGCGCGATTCGAATACCAAGAATCGCGCATAGCGACCTTATCAACGAGATCAACGACGTCGCGGATGTCGTTGTTTATGTTCAGTCTGGTTCTGTCAGCTGACGAGAACAGTTGTGTTTACGTTCTAATAAAGAGTCCGAGTTCAAAAGTGATTTTCTATAAATAACGTGTTGTTATTTTTATCACCCGAACTCGATCATAACAATATACAATAATATGAAAACGAGGAACAGTCACATTTAGAGATGCTATATCAAGAAATTGTAAACGAACACAATAAATCTGAACAAGAATATGATGATTATTTACATGAATCAATGTTAAAATCACAAAAAGAACAAATTAAACAATTAAACAATAAAATAGAATGCAACAACAAAATTAGTAAGAAATCTAAAAATTTACTGAATTGTAACAAATTCCTAATAATATTATCAACAAATATTAAAATTTGGATTAAAAATAGATAAACGATTACCAAATTTTATTGTCAATAATAATAAAAATTTTTAATAATAAGTAAGTATTTTGTTTTTATGGCCAATGAAATACATTTTTCAATTTTTAATAATAATAAGTATTTTGTTTTTATGGCCAATGAAATACATTATATATTGACATCTACAGAACAACATTAAATAAAAATTTTGAATAACACTTGGACTCTTTTACTTGGTTTTCATTCATAGAAATAAAATGGATATGTATATCATTCTTGAACCAGTGGCGGCGGCGTAACATTGTTCGAAATCCACATCTCTTTTCACGCGAATTCAGTCTACAGTACTTGTACTTTATATACCCGCCAGGCGGTAACGTTAGTTCTCGATCCTAAAAACGGAATAATCTTTATATGCATAAGACAGAGCCGGCGTCAATGGAAAACCATCTAATGATTTCAACCGAAATTTTAAGGAATACACTGAAGGTAAATATATTCTGTACATGGGCCGTTTGCCAATAACATGAGTTTTGCAACAATGCGCACGAGTAGAGCGAAAAAAACTGCTCGAGCTGACATTGCTTATCGAGCGTATCGAGCACAATTATTAATATGTAAGCGGCGGTGGCGGCTGCAATATAAAATCTGAAACGCGTTGAAAAGCTTTTAATGTTAAAAAGCGGTAACTTTTTACTACTGAACTACTGAAAATTCCTGAACTGGCGGCGCAGAAACTTTTTTTTTTTAACTTCTGCAAAAGTGGGGGTTGACGAGCGAAGCTAACAGGGGGGCACCCCTTTAGTAAATATAATAGTAGATTTTATAGAAGGAAGAATCAATCCGACAAAAATAATTAAAGCGCTAGGGGGAGACGACTCGGAAGAATTGGATTATATAGAACCACTAACTTTAAAAATCGAAATGACTCAAGACGGTGCGAGTGATTTTATAACACTGAAAGCAAGCGGAAAATTTAAATTCACAACTACGTCGTTTAACTTAGGAGATGAAGGGAGACAACATTTATCGGAATTATATAACAGCGTGTCAGTTAGCATTTTACACAGTAAAGCGGCAGAAAAAGTAATGAGAGTTCTACCAAAATTGAATGAAAAAAATATGCTAGCACACGTTTTTGTCCTACGGCTTCAACAAGCAGCAAACGCCAGAAGCAAAGGCCGAAATAGCAAAAAATATTTATTCAAAATTAGATGGGGACGCGTATAATTCTACGATAAATAAAACATTTACAAGTGTGAAAAAAATAAGCCAACATTTTGTGTCAACATTTGGTTCGGGAAAATCATCTGACGAATTATTGGGAGAACTCGCAAGCATAAGGCAAGGTAAAGGGGAGAAAGTAGTAACATATTCAAACAGAATTAGAATTTCGGACGTGAATATTAAAGCGGCCGCGAACATGTAAAAGAGAAATACGGCAAGTTTCAAAACCGAACTTAATAGAAAGTTAGTATATTATTTCAAAAAGAGCTTGGACTGGCCAATAAGTACACGAATCGAAAATATTAGCGACTTAAACGAACCAATTGTAGCAGCAATACGAGTCGAACGCGACTTTGCGTGCTATCAAGAAACTATAGATTCGAAAAAGAATTCGGCAACAAAAAAACGACAACAGTGCGCGAGTAAATATAGTAACAACAAAATTTAGATAAATGCTAAATTTGCCGGAGAATAAAGCATAAGGCAGTAAACTGTTGGTATCGAAATCATGCACCGCAACAGGAGGCGGGCTCACCGCAGAGTAACAAGCCACAAGAGAACAATGGGGCGAAGTCCACGAACGGCTACCAAGCCGCACAGCCAGCACTATGGCAAAGCAAGCCACCGCCCCCTCCGAAACCACTCAGTGAAATTAATATTGCATGGACAAAAGGCTACTTTCGAAAATACTAATATGCAAGGCTCAGAAGTATGTACATATTGCAAAAAGAGGGTCACCTAATAGAAAAATGTTTGAAAAGGGAATATGTAAACAATAAAAGGCGCGAGGAACAGGAAAATGGGTCGGGACACTCCTCGTTTCAGAGCGTGGGACGGGCGGCCGAACAAATGCCGCGCTCGGAACAAAATACGAATCGGCAAAATCAGCAGTAAGCATACGAGAAGTAAGATTAAGTTCATACGCAAAATCACCCGAAAATGAACTAGATAATCCATTAACTGGCGACAAATTTTGTCTTATACTAGATTCAGGCGCAGGTCCGAATTTGTTAAAAAAAAAGAATGTGGAGTAGGCGTGATAATCAACGAGAATGTTGTAATTAATCTTAAAGAAATCACGGCGGAAATGACGCGAACTCTCGGGATAATTACGCTTTATTGTACGCCTTTGAAAATAGAATTTCACGTTGTGAATAATGATTTCTCAATAAAAGAGGCCGGATCATTAGGAATTTTTTTGCGCAGTCAGGAGCAAGCATCGATTATAGAAAAAATTGTCTCACAGTGGAACATCATCTTTTATGGCTGAAACTAAAGCAAGCGACTCTCAAGAAGACGGCGTGATGAGGAATATCCACGTAATAAATAAAAGAGCGGAGGTTAGACTAAATTAAGATTTGAATAGAGATGTAAATTAAACTCAACATCGAAATTTAAATCCAAATTAAAATCAAATCAATGTACAGAATTAAAATCAATAATTGGTTATGAATCAAAAACCAATCGAAAAGCTTGATTGAAATAAAAAATGGTATAAAATTGAAATGCAAACTAAAAATAAAAAATCGAATAAAATCAAGAACGCAATTTTGGAAGCGACGCCGAAACTGGCGCAAATCCAAACATCGAAAATAAATATGGGAAAGCCTGAGCTCGAAGACAGACAGAGCAATAACAAGGAGAATTACAAAAATTTAAGCTGTTAGAATACAGTAACAAGCGCAGAACAAAGGAAGAAGCGCGAAAAATTAAACATTAATTTTGTAAACGAAGCAAGTTCGGGGAAAAACGATGAAGAGAGTGGTGTCAAGAGAGGAGGAAGTATAGAAGCAGCCTCAGAGAAAGAGTCGCCGCGCAATAAAAGTTTACAACGGTTAGAACTGGGACAGACAAAGATAGAGAGATGGGATGATTACGAAAACTTAGTAAAGACGGAGGACAGTTAAGAGGCGTTAAAGGAAATTGAGGATTTAAAGAGAATACTTAATCAAATAATAAATGGAAGCTATCATTTTTACACTGCAAATACGCACGATGAACGTACTAGCGACATTTCATGGATTGGGGACGTGTAATTCCGAGGGAACGCTTCACTAGGGAATTTATTGCAGGCAATAGCGCAGAGGGAGTGGAATGAAAAATATTTGGTCGCTTTGCTGAATAAAGTGCAGACGCGACTTGAAAAAATTAAAAAGGACGCGAAAAGAGAAAAAAATGTATAAACGATATGCCGCCCTGTATTATTCATAACTAAAGAGAGAATAAAGAAAGTAACGGAGCAGTTGAGACTAGAACACATTGCAAGAGAGAAACAAGTTAAAGTACGTGAACTTGTTGCAGAGTTTAGCGATATTTTTCATGTGGAAGGTGATAAGCTATCTATTGAGGGCGTAGTAAATATCGTAACGGCCGAAGAAAGCGAAGCAGGAGAAAACGCAAGTGCGGACGAAAACTTGCAAGGAGGGACCGCACGCAGTGAAAGCGCGGCGCCGACACATGCAATAATGATGCGCACTCGGACAGGTGGGTAGTTAGAAGAAAAGTATAAGAAAGCAATAAAAGCCCTTACTCAATTGCAAGTGGAAATTCCTAACTCTGTAAAAATAAATAATAAAATTCACATCGCCGTCCCGTTAAGACAGGAAGCAATAACGGGCCCTACAAAGTCATTAGAAAAAATTAAAATCCTGTGCACAAATTTGACGCCGTTTTTGCGAAAATTTGAAATAAATTCAATAAGCGTAGCAAAAACCGAATTAATCGAAGGAATACACTGGAATAGAGTAAGTAAATTACTAAAAAACGTTTTTGCATATTAAATTAATTATATGCTTAGGGATAATTAAATATCTGCTAGTAGAAGATAGAGAAAAGCTAATTAGAGCAACACACGCGACAATAGTCGGCGGGCACAGAGGCGTAACTAAAACTTATAAAAGAATTAAACAAAATTTCTTATGGGAGTATTTGAAAGAAGACATACAAAATTTTATCCACAACTGTTTAGATTGTCAACTAAAAAAAATGTAGCTGTCTCGGGGACAGCCGATAGAAGTGAATAGTTAAATAGATGGTGTGGAATCTTGGAAAATTTTGAATAGTTTCGTTGCCACAGAATCAAACGTATACGAAATCAGAAATGTACTGGTCTTCGCAGCGGGACTGTAAATGTACTTTATAGTCTTCGACGTAAGAGTTCAAAATATATATACTATAGTCTTCGCGGCAAAACTGAAATGAATAAGTCTTCGACGTGAATTCAAATGCGTCTTCGTTGAGTGCAAAGTACTAACGTACATAGATTCATTTAATTGTGACTTTTTTGATGAATTTTATAATTTTTTGATTAAGTGATTTTGATGCGTAAATCGCCGCCATTTTCTTATTTTTCCAACTTAATCGCAACTTTAACAGGGAGTTAAAAAATCTTAGGTAAAGTCATCATTGATCAACTAGTAAATTTAGGATAGGCAAAATATAATACGAATAAAGAAAATATAATAAGAATAATAGTATATCGTACGATATTTTATGACACAACGTGCGTAATCCGAAATTTATAGAGTGCATTTTTGCACGAGCGTGCGGTAAATCGAGGTTTACGCCAGGGCTTGTCATACAATGATAATATTTACCGCAATAAGTCAATAATGTTTACCTGCAAACGTTTTGCGCATATTAAAAAAGTCACGTCGTTTAGTTGACGCAAAAAAAATTGAAGCGGAATGAAAAGGTACCGCTATATTAGCGCGTACGAAATCTGAGAAAACCCAATAGCCGCTTGCAGCGTGCGTGAATAAATGCGGCTGATATGTAAGGAAGAGCTGAGCTGTGCAAGCATGCTAACATGCGCGGCGAAGAGTGCGTGGTGGGGGGAGAGAGCTGCCGCTGCTTTCGTGACGATCGATCTGTCGCGTCGCCGTGATGGTCGCCGCTCGCCGATTCATACCCTAGTAAAATGTTTACCCGGTGAGCCTATAGAAGTATTCACTTTAAAAAGTTGGTCAGAGTAAAAACTAGATTACCTATGTTAATTACGAACATACCCACTGTGAGCATGCATAAGCTTTCAATGGATGTGGTCGGCCCACTTATAGATTTAGCGACATTTAACTTTAATACAAGCGTAATCAAAGCTACCTGGTATACGCCGTTCGAACTCGTATTTAGGAATTTAGCGCGTACGCCAACGGAGGACGAGCTAGAAGCCGATGATTTATTGGCTACGTTCAACGGGTATATGAACAATTTGGTCAAAAAATTAAACAAGTTGAATGTAATTGCTAGAGAGAACGCGATAAAAGCGAAAAAGAGGGCGAAAATATATTATGATAAACGCATAAATATAAAAACATTGCAAATCGGAAACTATGTATGGCTATTGAAATGATCAAAACCTTACAAATTGGAGGATCAATACAGCGGGCCGTATCAAGTATTGGTCGTCAGTCAAAATGGAAATATTAGAACTCAAATAAGTGCAACAAAGGAGATAGGTCGTGCATGCTAATCGCTTGCGCATGCCGCATGTTGAAAATACTGAGAAAACATAATAAACATGCATGAGTAATCCTAAACAGTAACCCGGTTCTTCCGGGCTCTTTAACTAAAGGTATAACACCAAATGCACTGAAACCTCAAACAAAATTGACCGGGAATAATACCGATCCAACGTATCTTGTAAAAAGCGGTATACATATATAGTTATGTATCTAGATATTTATCAATTTTTTCATTTTCTTAAAGTATCGATTTCTTCATGATAACACGGCCCCACAATCAAAAAAAAATTGTAAGTCCCAAAAACTTGACCACGGTACTTATATGTTTTTGGGATCGCTGAATCCGAATCCAGGGTCATTTTAACCCCATCAGATCTTAAGTCAAGGTCAAATAGGGGTCAAATTATCAAAATACATTAAGAAAAGACTAAACCATGGTATCTTGGGATTTTTTCGGGCGCTGAATCCGAATCCGGGCTTATTACAACCCTATCAGGTCATGGTCAAGGTCAGTTGAAGGTCAAATTATAAAGATTCATAAAAAGTAAAATCAAACCATGACATTTAGGGGTTTTTGGGGTCGCTGAATCCGAATCCAGGGTCAGTATAGTCCCATAAGGTTATATTTATGGTCAGTTGAAGGTTAGTTCAAGGTCATGGACGTAAAGAGAGTGAAAAAAATAGTTATAAACTGAAACAATGCAAAAGGTAATGTAAACCATAAAGCAAAGAACAATATATATGCAAGTACAATCGTATCCTTTAAAACTATATCATAGTTTGCTGCTCCTTCATTTGCTTTAAATTTGTTATAAGTATATGCAATTCAATAAAATACCCGTAAAAATATTAAGCCCATTACTCTTTTTTATAGTAACGAACTATTTTATTGTCAAATGATCTACGAAGTGGATTACGCTTCCGCTTCTCCGATGTTGATGGTAGATCTCTTTTTAACGATCAACAGTAATCTGCTAACATATTTACGTCCCATCTTCCTTGGTACCTGCGCTCCATTTCCTTGATATCTTGGTGAAATCACTTTCAAGTAGGAAAAAAAAGCCGAGAACGGGATTCGAACTCCAGCATGACGAACGATAGCGCGCCGCCTTAGTCTACAGCCACCGACATCGTTATTAATACGATGTTGAAAGTTGCATATGATCATCTCCCCCCTGTGGGAGCTTTTATTGTAATTGGGTTTAAGTTGGAGCTCAAGTTTAAGCTTGAGCTTGGGATTTTTGTTTAGTACAAATATTACATATATTGTTGATAATGTTCGCGCTTTTTAGCATGGCATAGGAAATTCATGAGTTAGGATTAGTAAATAATAAACTATGAATCATTGGTATTGATAATGAATATAATTTGCACCTATATGATATCCATTAAGTAACTCATTAGATATTTACGTTTGCTGTAACATCATTTCAATAAACTAATTGGTTTTAGGTGAAGGGATAAAATACACATATTATTAGATAAAATTACATGGTATAAATCTTATATTGTTGGAAAAAGGCAGATGTAAATGAAAACAGTAAAAATTTAGACGCATTTCTGCCGCGCGCCAACACGCGCGACAAAAACTGTTGTGTATTCACATCATAATGAATTCAAAACAGCAGGCAAAAATAATAAATATTCGAAGTGTAAGACGACATAGCAATGTCTTCTACTTAGCCGTCAATATTTTGATTTTTTTGATATTAAAATACAAATATTTTTAGGTAGAGAAAAGCTTATTGTCTCTAGATTACTCATACTTAAATATTTAGAAATTTTTCAAAATACACCACTGTTCGCCTGTTTTGGTATAATAGTATGCTCTTTTGACTATTTATGATTCAAGCGATAGTGCTTTGACTTGTACTGGTGTTTTCGAAATGCGATGCTATATTCAATGCTTGCCTTGTTTTACCATAATACCTGCAACAAAAGCGCATAATTACTACTTCAATTCCAGGATTCGAATTTTTCAACTTATCAAAGAATGTGGCATTTTATGGAAAATGCTAACCCATCAAATGAAGTATTTACGAACAGTAATGTTGAAGGGGTTGATCGCGTGGTTAAAGGAAAAGGAAGTTACGCTTTTTTAATGGAATCAACTTCGATTGAATATGCTATCGAAAGAAATTGTGAATTAACGCAAATTGGTGGACTTCTAGATTCAAAAGGCTATGGAATCGCCATGCCACCCAGTAAGTTAAGGTGTTCTTTTTGAAATTATGTGATTATAAACTGTTATCAAATGTTATATTAATTTATAATTGTAACCCCGGTAAAATGTGATTTTTAGCGTACATCTTGTTTTTCGCTAATGATTACCCGTTTGTGCGGGCGAGTTGACCTGAACCAAAGACGGAAGCGTTTATGAGCCACAAACGAGTACTGCAGCTACACAAGATAAAAAGCCTACTTAGCCCTTAGCTCCCACACTATATTTTCTGTAACGTGCTGATGTATTTTCACCTTTTTTATTTAATTATTGAGTGTGTCACATCCAATGATGCAACCGCTGTTTTAAGAAAATTACACCTTTAGCCTACCCATTCGTACGATAGCTGAGAGCTTTGAAAGTAAGTGTAGTATATAAGGAAAGAAAGGAAATAAAAGAAATCTTAAGAAAATTACCCAGGTTTAATCAGATCTATGCTCTCATGATTCAAAGGAAAGGGACAAACAATCCGTGCTTAGTTGGTATGTATATCCTAGCTGTAGTTGCAGGCAGTTAAGAAAAAGATACTAAATTAAAAATCTTACTTACTATCTCCTTGATGATGTCTGGACACTGCAGGCCTTGCTGTATTCACACGGAGAATTTTTGTTAGGAAAAATATATAGGCGTTGCGCAAATAAAAAACGATGACCCTGGTAGAATTTTCACCCGTCCGGCTGGCCTGGTTGCTACGCGATGGTCAGTCCCCTTCGCATATTTTTCGCTATGAAAACTGGAAAAAACTGGCCAGTCTTGCACATACACATAAAGAGCACTTTGCATGTACACAACCTTTTAAGATTATTATATAGGATAATAAAACTCATTCAATATAAGATGAAAATGATTTATGAATAAAGCTCGTATTTTTATAATTTTTTTTTTTAATTAAACGATACTTTACATCATTTTAAATCCTTTGAGGTTGTGATTGGTAACTTAAATTAGTGAGAAAGTAAATGGAAGCCATATAGTCTTATTAGCAGTAGTTCAAATCCATTAATGTTATGCCATGTGCATTGTATTGAAGCTAGATATATGAATTTTTGTACAGATATTTGTAAAATTATTTAGAAATAAGTTACCCTAACAGTTTTTATTTAACTGTTTCCGTTGGAATTTTCAGCTCAAGGATACACTTAGGATTTGTCGTGTCAAATTTTATGTTAGACTTGTTTCAGAGGATCTACTTACTCTAGCCAGTTGTAATTCTGGTTTTTACTGTATTTTTGTAGGTAGTAAGTTATAATAACTTCGCCTCTTTTTCCAATGCAATAATAAAAATTTTCATTTTCAAAAGTCAGTAGGAATTCTCATTCCGATGTCTGTTTATCAAATTTTCTATATGTCAGCGATGAACCCAAATATTCAGATGGGTGTTCGAATTACAATTAAAAGTTTATCACTTGAAATAAATTTAATTAAGATATTATTTTATTATTTATACCATTTTTTTATTTTATAACATTCGGTTAATACTTTTCTGCCGTGTTATAACCAGGGCCAGAAGGGCCCTGTTTATTGTAAATTAACGTCGGGCGTGCAGAAGGCACGGCTCGGCCGACTCAGATCATGCACGTGTTTTTACACGAGCCCGCGGAGGCGGCGTAGGTCGGGTCGTAGGCAACAAAACACGAGAAGTTTAGATAAGGAAATGTATATTCAATTGTAACTATACACGGAGGTGCAAACGCCGCACACTTCGACGAACGATAAAGAGAGACGAGAGATATTACCCTGTCGACGCGAGAGAGTGGCAGTAGTACTTGACGCAACGGACGTGGTCCAGTCTCGGACGTGGAGATGTACAGTTCGGACGGGCGTCGCAGCAACTCGTCGGTAACGCACAGACGAATATCGTTCGCTCTCGAGATGCTCGCAGGACTCACAACAAATCCGCGTATATAGTAGCGCGAGCTACTCGTGTGGATAGCGCAGCGAGACTAACTCTAGTCTCGGTTCTCCCGGCCGTCAGCACATCGTTGTCATATCTCGCCAACGCTGTGCGGCCAGGCGGCAACCGCGCTACCTATGCTCTCACTCTCTCTGTCTCTATCTTGCCTCGTTTCTCGTTCTCGCTCGTTTCGGCGCTCGTTGGTAGCTTGCTGAAACAATAATCTTATTACAATTAGTACATGATTAGCCGTTAGACATTTGACGTGCACTTGGCCGTCACAACACCCTCCCCCAGACGCTGTGTATCCTGCCAGGTGTACCAGCTCGCACTCAGTCATGTCTAACTGGGTAATAAGAACTTGTAATAAATATCAATTTTTACAAGGTAAACTTGACTTTTTATTATCATCATTAATTAGATAATACATATAATTAAAGAAGTAAATAAAAATAGTTCATTTTTAGTCTCTCGCCTCTCTTTTTACATACGGCCGTTGGCCAGTACGGCAGTCTTTTGCCTCTAAAAAAAAAACATTAAGAGAGAAGGAAGAGAAATACGTAAAAACAAAATGCTTCATTGCACGGGATTGAGGTAAGGTACAGGACGAAATGAAGTGGTTCGGCCGTTAGCCTGAGCTTCTTCTTCTACTTCTTCTTGTACTTGTCGCCGTACGTTAAGTCCATTCCATGGACGTTGAAATTGGGGCACTCGTCCAATCGAGCAATACCTCGGTATCCGCAAATGGAACATTGCGGTCCAGGTTCGGTGTAAGTCGGCAGCCTATTTTTCGCTCGACGCTTCAGTTCACGGTTACGGTCGAACTCTTTGTTCAACTGTTCGTTGGTTAGAGTCAGCCGTTTCTTTACGGCTGTTGCTGCTGGAGCGGCCGTGGTTTTCGATGTCGTGTCGGGCTGATGGCTGGTCGAATCTGGCCTTACGGCTGTTGGAGCCGTTTTCGGGACAACCGGTGGCGCTGGCAATGGTTGCGGCTTCGCTTTGAATTTGGCCTTTAGAAATGCCACGGTTTCTACTAGGGTTGTGTCTCCCTTAGGTAAATCCGGCCGGTGACCATACTTTTCCTTAATTTCCGACCCAATAGCGATGGCTTCTTCCAGCGCAGCGATCAGCTCGGTTTTGAGCTGCGTCGCTCGGTTTCTCGCTTGCTGTCTTCTGACTAAAGCCTGAGCGAACTGTGCGTCCTCTATCACCTGCAGTTCTTTCAGCAGAGCTTGCTTTCTCAGTTCGATCTCGGCCGGTGATTCCGGGATAGCAAAGATCGACCGGTTGAGCAGTTCGCTTCCCACCTCAAATCCGGATGGGACGTTGGCCGGTACTGCTGGTGTGTCGTCGACCGTGTGACTCATCGACTCTTCGACGATTTGTTGGACAATATCCTCTGCTAGCTCCCTGATGTCGTCCATCTTGCGTTCAGCCGTCTATGTGGGAAGAAGGGAATTATGAGTGGAGAATGGGACGGTATACAGAAGAATGAAGCTCTCTAATCGAATGATTTTAATTGTCAACCGTACCCGCCGCCTTGCGTGCGCTCGCGTTTTCCTAGGAGACAAACTATTCGGAACGTCACGCGGTTTATTTTTCGAACCTTTCGGTCTTTCGCGTTTCGCTTTGTCTACTTCGACGCTTACGGTTTTTGTCGGGTTTACAATCTTTGCCGGTAGTGTTTTGCGTTTTACAAGTAACCGCGTTTTCCTCGTCCTACCTCGCTTTTTCGGTCGCTCGCTACTTGCGTTAGATTCTTCATTGTTGACGGACGTAGTCCTGATGTCGTCTACTTGATCAGTAACTTCGCAGCCGTTTGCTGCTGCGATAGGCTCACCGTCGTTTTCTTCTCTATTGTTATACTTTTTCAAATATTCGACAGCAGTCGGTCCATCAACCTTTCCGTTTCGGTCAACTAGTTCGTAAATACCTGGACTTCATCATAGCAGACTTCATCGCCTACTGAATACTCCACGTTTCGGTGTCGGCTGTTGAAATATTTGGCTTGGCGCGCTTGCGCTTCTTGAGCGTTATCGTTAGCCCCTTCTTGGAGTTCTCTCAGCTTCTCCATCCTAGCCTTCCATTCAGATATAGCGATCTGATCTTCGTTGGCTATAGCTTCAATCTCCTCTTGTCGAAGCAGAGATTTGGGGTGGCTCGGCTGTCTACCAAAATTCAACATCGCCGGAGAAGTCTGGAGTGAGTCTTGTGTAGCCGTGTTCATACTGAATGCGAACTCTGCTATATGTTCGTCCCAGTTTTTATGATGACCCTCGATATATTCGCGGATCAGCGTTTTAATCGTGCGGTTCGCACGTTCTACGGTGTTAGGCTGAGGGTAATACGGTGGTGCGTACGTATGGTGTACTCCCCGTTCCTCTAGGAATTTATCCATAGCCTTATTTCGAAACTCTGTTCCGTTGTCGGAAAAGAAGACTTTTGGCGTTCCGAACCGTAGAAAAACCCGTTCATTCAAGTTTTTAATGATGGTCTGAGCGTTGGCCTTTCGTATAGGTATGCATTCTACCCACCTGGTAAACATGTCTTGAAACACCAGTAAATATTCATAACCGTGAGTAGACTTTGGTAGCGGACCCATTACGTCACCAGCAACTGTTTCCCATGGACGCGAGAAGTTGCGACTGCCCATCTGACCAGCTGGTTTTCTTTGTTCAACTTTGCATTGTTGACAGATCAAGCAGTTTCGGACGTAATATGTCACATCTTTTTTCATCGATGGCCAATAGTATGACAGGGCGACTCATTCTTGCGTTTTCTTGCGGCCGAAATGACCTGACGTCGCTTCGTCATGACACTCGTTCAAAACTTGAGTTCTTTTCTCTTTCGGAAGTACTAATTTCCAAGCATTCTCATCTTGGAAAACATCATCGACGAATGCGTCAGGCCGGTAGGTATATAATTTTCCACCTAATAACTTCCAGCCAGGAAATTCTAGCGGGTTATCAGTTACTTCCTTCTTTAATTCGGTGTACCATTTGTCAGTTATTTCGTCCTCTGGTGTAATACTCGCAATAATCGGACGTGTCTCTTCTGCGTCGTCTCCTTCGTAAAGTCTCGACAGCGCATCGGGAACCACATTCATTGAGCCTTTGCGATGTTCGATCGTGTAATCATATTCCTGCAATTTAAGTGCCCAACTGGCTAAACGTCCAGTTGGATTTCGTAAATTACTTAGCCACTTGAGACTGCTATGATCGTTAATCACAAGAAAATGGTAACCTTCAACGTACGGACGGAATTTTTGTATCGCCCAGAGAACCGCTAAACATTCACGCTCGCTCGCTGAGTAATTCCGTTCTGCCGGAGTCATAGTGCGACTCGCGAACGATAACACACGTTCTTCCCCTTCTATCACCTGCGTTAAAACAGCACCAAGGCCTGTGCCAGAAGCGTTGCATTGTAGACAGAAGGTTTTATTAAAGTCTGGTCGGTGGAGAACCGGAGCGGATGCTATCAGCATTTTAGTTTGCTCGAACGCGCGTTCTTGGTCCTCCCCCCAAACGTAGCTTGTTCCTTTCTTAAGCAGTCGATTTAAAGGTTCAACTATCGTTGCAAAATCTTTGAGGAACTTCCTGTACCACGACGACATTCCCAAAAACCTGCGCAGTTGTTTTAATGTCTTCGGAGTCGGGTACTCTATAATCGGAGCGATTTTATCCGGATCCGGACGAAAACCGTCCCTGTTGACGAGCACGCCAAGATACCGCACTTCCGATTGACAAAAATGACTTTTCTCGCGATTTATAGTCAATCGTGCTTTGGCTAGCTTCGTCAGCACGATCTCTAAGACTTTTAAATGGTCTTCGAACGTTTCGGTACAGACGATAATATCGTCCAAATAGCTGTAACAGTGTGGTTCGAGATCGGGCGTAATCAAGGAGTCGATCATACGCTGGAAGCAGGCAGGAGCACCAGCTAAGCCGAACGGGAGACGTTTCCATTGGAACAGCCCCATTCCCGGGACCTTGAATGCTGTATACGGTCGACTTTCCCTTTTTATTTTTATCTGATGGTAAGCGTTGCTCAAATCTATCGTAGATATGTAACGAGCACATTGAAGCTTACTCAAGATAGTATCCATGAAAGTTAGGGGGTAAGCGCTTACTTTGGAAACTTTATTTAATTTGCGGAAGTCGATGCACAATCGACGCTTTCCACTGTTCCCCTTTTTCACCATCACGACGGGACTAGCCCAGTCGCTGAACGAAGGCTCGATGATATCTGCTGCTAGTAACTCTCTTACTTGAGAAAAGAGCATTTCTTCGAGTTTCTTCGAAACCGGATAGAATTTTTGCTTGATCGGACGACATGTCTCTACCTCTAGATCAAACTCCACCAAGTTCGTAAAGCCGAGCGGCCCATCATCTTTAGGAATTAACCGATCGAGTAATTCTTCTAACATCCGTTTCTGGCCTTCATGCAAATCCTGCAGGCCAATTGAAGCTAAGACCGGACGAGTGGTTCCGTCTGTTACCGCTTCACAGGCGTTTATGACTTCGGTTGAATTTTCAACCGTTAACGTTCGTTCACGAGGGTTACGCCTGGCGTCGAATTGTAGAACGAAGTCCGCGCCTAAATTGCATCCTTCACGTAAGTCAAGTACTACTAGCGTAGTAAGCGTCCTGGTTTGTCCACCGATCGTGAAGGGCAAGTCGACTGTTCCAGTCACCATTGAGGTTTTACCGTCCGCCATGCAGGCGACTATTCCGTCACATGGTTTTATTTCTGCGTTACATGCACTGGCTAGTTGTACGGACGTAGCCCCGATGCAAGTTTGAGTGGCTCCTGGGTTGTAAAGGGCCCTGACCCTGAATTCACCTACCTGCACCTGCAGCCACCAGCGCTGGTCGGATAAAACAGCGTTACTACTGGTCGCTGCACAGTGTGCTATTGCAGTCGGATTTAGTTGTTCAGTCGACTGTGATGCCAAGATCCCTGAATTAACCTCGGGATCAGTACGGATCTCGCTTACTGTTCCCCTTTGGCTTTTCCCGCACAATTGGGACACGTCTTCTTCGTAAAGCCCGGTGACTTACAAGTCCAGCAAGCTAGTTCTCTTTTTTCCTTGTTTGCTGAGTCACTCGAATTTCCAGACGGTTTATTGGCCTCCTTGGAGTCGGACTTATTTTTCACATCTGTCGGTACTGTGGACTTCGTCTGCTGATTTTCCGCAAAGGTTTTCTTCTTACCCTGGGTAGATCTATTGGACCCTTTTGGGTTCTGACGGCCGTAGTTATCCTTCTTTGCTATTGAAGGGTAATTGTTGTTGACCCAAGTCTTGAACCAGAGGGGTGGCTCCTTTGCATCCGTTGGACAGATAGCTGCTATCGCCGGCTGATTTTTATTCTTTGCCTTCTCCTGTGGATTATAAGCCGCTCCTGGTAGCATAGATTTCTCCGGAGTAGGGGGTGGCTTGTAACGTGATTTTGCTCTCGTCCGTTTCTCGGCACTAACAGCTTTACTCTTGAATTCGTTTAGAGTTTCGAATTCTATTCGACCGAAAATCAATTTTAACTCTGGATTCATATTTTGATATAAAATATCCAGCTGTTGTCGAACTGGTAGGGCATCCGGCATACGGTTGAATATCATGACCATGCTAACGTAGTAATCGTTTACGTCTTCGTGTGGTCCCTACGTACGTGAACTCGCCTCCACAATTAGTTGTGAGCGCTCTTCGTCTGTCATGCCGTACGTTGCTCTGGCTTCCTTGCAGAAATCTTTCCACGTGTGCCATTTCGGACGTTCAACCTTAGCCCATTTCAGTGCTCTTCCTGATAGTAAAGAGGTGGTGTGTGATAACGCGTCTAACAATTCTTCCTCTGAAATCCTTGGACGAGCTAGTTTCCTGCAACCTCGCACTAATCTGATAAACTCTTCTACATCTTCTGTTGACGTGCCTCCGAATTTTACATTCCATTTCCGTATTTTGTCGTTAATATCGGCGGAATTTTCTCTCAACGTATTTTGGAGGTTAGAGTCATAATATCCAGACGTATTAGTCTGTAGGTTGCTTGGCCCTCGTTCTGAAACCAGGCGCTTCGGACGTATTGGCTGGTCCCCCTCTCTCCAAGCATTCCCACTCCTTTGCTGGGAATCACCAGTATTTTGTGGTTGGTTTATTCTATGCTGATCGCACGTCTGGCAACACTGGCTTTGATGACATGTCATTACTTGTGCCTGTTGTGCCATTCTGTTCTGTGAAAAGATATTCCTCTCGTAACTCGACTGTTGTGACGTATACGGAGGCTGAATCGGCCGTAGTTGGCCAGGTGTATGGTTGTGTGGTGTCGACTGTTGACTTAGCCTTCGCTGAGGTTGCTGGTATATGTTGCTATCTTCTAATTCTGAAGTTGAGAGATTCTTGTTCGTTGGTTCGAAATACCTGGTCGTGTACGTCTCATTAAAATCTACGTGTTTACTCTTTGTCCCTACTGATGGTGGTGCATCTTCTTTCGACCGTGTAAATTCTGATGTTCTTAAACGGGTACTACACGCTGGGGGCTCTCTCTGAGCGCTGTTAGCTATACGTAATTTCTTTATATATTCGCACGCCTCATCTCGTATTTTCTTATACTGTGCGATTTCGTCGTCTTTCTTTAATAGGTCGTCGACGACTCTTCTCGGTAAATTATACGTGCAACCGTCGCTGGCTAAATACATCAGGGAATCGACGTTCGATGTTCTCTCTTGTTCATCCGCTAATTCTGGGGGATTCACGTCTATTCTTATTTGAACTGGATTTTCGAGGCTTTCCTCAACAACGTCATTCCCTACCGTGCTAGTATTATCGCACGGATTACCACCGAAAATTGTTGCTAACGGTTGTCGAACCTGTTCTCTATGTAGCGGTTGACCGAACCCTATTGTTACTGGTTCCAACCAGCTGAATTCGTTTTCGACGCCGCTTGGATTGCTGCAGTCCGTAGGCTGATACGCCTGTTGCTCCTGGCTTTCAACATCAGGATTGCTGATTGCATTTCTTTGGTGCAAAATTCTTATTGCATTATTTGACTTATTTGATTTGCGTTCCGCTCTTCTTCTTCAAATATGCCGCTGACTTCTTGAGGGATATAATTTGTTATGTACAACGCGCGTCGTGTCGCCCGCGACCTAAATAACTCCTCCGAATTTAACAGGGTTAGCGACGGACGGAAGTCTTCTGGCGCGTAGTCACCTGCTAGGCACCTAAACAATCGACGCATTCTGTCTTCATCAGCCCCCCTATCCTGCAAACCTAAGAAATCTAACGCTTGACCTAACGTATTCGCGTCCATCGATCTTACGTGGTCTTGTATCGCTACATGCGATCTGCTTAAGCCTATGTACGAGCCAGTTAAAGACATTGTGCTCGTTGAGTATTCTGACATTTAATAGAAGCAGAGCCGAGTCAAATTCAGCACAACCAAAAAAAAACTCAGGATTCAACTATCCAAGTTACTCTCGAAGTGAATTTAATACTTAGTTGTCGGCACTGGAACACACGTTTGCTTTTTCGATTAATACGTGTGATTTAATTTTAATCACTCCATTAAACTTTTATAACGGTAACAATGATTTGTTTTTGAACCGCGATAAATTGCCTGACAGAGCAAGTAATCACGTACGTTTTGTGCTACAAGTTTTAAAAACCGAGAAAGAGAAAAAAAACTTACTAATTTGTAAAAAAAAAACAATTCCACTTTAATAAATTATTAGTGAATTTAAAGGTTACTAACTCCCTCTATCATGCAAAAAATTTTTTCTACGCGAATTCGAAAAAGCAATTATACGCCGGAGCTGCTGTGTGTTGATTGTATATGTATTTTTATTCGTACGTTTCTGTACTCAACTACGCAGCTATTTTTTTTTCACAAAACCAGGCTCAAGATCTCGCGAAATTTTCCTAAATTATTATCGCGATTTATGCCTTAACATTCCTAATAACACAACAATTTGTTGAACTGCCAGATTACGGCTTAACAGTAGTCAAGTATAAAAAATTGCATCAGAGTGCAAAAAGAATTCTCAAAAATCCATACAATAGTTTGAATTCCTATACTGACTATAGTTCATCCGTCTCACTCGCACTCAGCCAAAAATTCCCTGCCTAACGGGTGACACTGTAAGCATTCAAGCTCTCGGTTCGCGGCGCGCGATGTAAACAATGTATACACTCGCTGTCGCTGGCCGCTCGGTCGTTGACCGTTTCGAATTTTGAAGACTGATGCCTGCCGCTACAAAGTTAAACTGCGCGTATTATTCGACGCTGTTTAATACTTTCTACCTTTGCGGTCAGTTTTTTTTTTTCCCGAGTCTCACTTACGTCTACAATGTGTCGACACTGTAGCACGAGTAGCCGCTATACAATTTTTGTACACTCGCGAGTTAAATAGCTTGACCTTGACACACGTTTTGGGGCGCCATTTATAACACTCGGTTAATACTTTTCTGCCGTGTTATAACCAGGGCCAGAAGGGCCCTGTTTATTGTAAATTAACGTCGGGCGTGCAGAAGGCACGGCTCGGCCGACTCAGATCATGCACGTGTTTTTACACGAGCCCGCGGAGGCGGCGTAGGTCGGGTCGTAGGAAACAACACACGAGAAGTTTAGATAAGGAAATGTATATTCAATTGTAACTATACACGGAGGTGCAAACGCCGCACACTTCGACGAACGATAGAGACGAGAGATATTACCCTGTCGACGTGAGAGAGTGAGAGTGCAGGTACTTACAACTCGGTAGTGGCAGTAGTACTTGACGCAACGGACGTGGTCCAGTCTCGGACGTGGAGATGTACAGTTCGGACGGGCGTCGCAGCAACTCGTCGGTAACGCACGGACGAATATCGTTCGCTCTCGAGATGCTCGCAGGACTCACAACAAATCCGCGTATATAGTAGCGCGAGCTACTCGTGTGGATAGCGCAGCGAGACTAATTCTAGTCGCGGTTCTCCCGGCCGTCGGCATATCGTTGTCATATCTCGCCAACGCTGTGCTGCCAGGTGGCAACCGCGCTACCTATGCTCTCACTCTCTCTGTCTCTATCTTGCCTCATTTCTCGTTCTCGCTCGTTTCGGCGCTCGTTGGCAGCTTGCTGAAACAATAATCTTATTACAATTAATACATGATTAGGCGTTGGACATTTGACGTGCACTATATTTCCGTCACAATTTATAATATTATTTATAATATTATTTTATTATTGTAAAAAATGTGCATGCAAGAGACCAAATCTTTACGTACATTAGTTTCCGAATAATAGCAGTCGGAAAATTTGAAAAATAGTCATCAGAATGAGAATTTCTTCTGACTTTTGAAAGTAAAAATTCTTACATAACAGTAGTACCCCGGCACCATGGAGAAAGTAAACAAATCTGACCCTGACCCTTCACCCGAACCAGTGAGAGATCAAGGCCGAAATTGTTTATTCTCCATGGTGCCATTTGTACTTTGGAGAGAGCCCCCCTCCCCCCTCTGGCTATCCAAAGTGCCTCTGAATTCTCGAAGTATTTTGGAGATAACCTCTCTTCCTCTTTTCTGTCTATCCAAGGTGCCTCTGATTTTTCGAGACACTTTGGAAAGCGACGGGGCGACTTCTTATAGTGTTAGTGCTCCGACGGTCAGCGGGTGATTAGCGAAAATTTCGCCAGCACCGAAACTAAATACACACACACATACACACACATACACACAGACGCGGCAGCCTGGACGTATTTTCACACACATACGCACACGCGTGCGCGCGCGCTGATATTTTGCTAGTACAAGCGTTTATACGTACTAAATTATCAGGTTTCTTGCTTCTGTGTAGCCTGAAATCGTATAATTAGAAGTATCAATTAAACACTATACGCCAGGTGTTATTTTACCTTACACAAGAACGTATGGCTTAGTGACGCAAGTATACGTTGCATAGACTGCTGAATTAGGTAAGAAAATGGCCGTGTTAATAAAAATAAACCACCAAGTTGATATATTCTTGGAGAATTTCTTAAAAAGTACTCATGTTTTGCACAGTTTCTCACTTCTGCGTTTTCTGATATGCAGTGTCGTCAAGAACTCCACTTTTTCGCTAGCTGACTATATTTTTGCTATGCAAAAGCACCCTCTACTGTCGAGATTCATAGCTTAGTGGCACTATAAAAGAGTTCTGAGTTAAGCAACTAGCCATTAAACAGTATCCAACAGTAGCCACGAAAACTTCGGAAAGAACTCTACAACCCAAAATGGACAATCTTCAAGTGTTGAGAATCGTGCTAACCATCTTGAGCGCGGTTCTTGTACGTGAGCCAACAACACGCATTTTTTGTAATGAAGCATGGCGTTGTTCTTTAAAACACTGTTCAATCAGCTGTTTATTAAAGCGGTTAAAATATATTTTGGGCTTCTGCAGTCTGCGCACTATTATGTACTTATTCAATCGTGGCTTGTTGGAGAGCGATACTACCCGTGCTCTTAGCGAGAGTGGATACTATCCGTGCTCTTAGCGAGAGTGGATACTATCCGTGCTCTTAGCGAGTCATGCAGCAATATCAGCAGATTGTTGGTAAGATTCTCTGTCTGTCTGTCTGTCTCTCTCTCTCTCTCTCTCTCTCTCTCTTTCTCTCTCTCTCTCTCTCTCTCTCTCTCTCTCTCTTTCTCTCTCTCTCTCTCTCTCTCTCTCTCTCTCTCTCTCTCTCTCTCTCTCTCTCTCTCTCTCTCTCTCTTAAAGCACGTGCAAGAGTTCGTTGTGAGCGTATTTTTGATCGTGAAATCTGAATGCACAGATCTTGATAAACTGATTGCTGAAACTAAAGGAGAAGCGCTGATTGCGCTCGTACAACTAGATGATGAGGAGGTGGAGCAGAAACCCTCAGTCTTTGAAATGGAGGCCAACGAGACGCCATTGGACCTTACAGCAGTAGCAGCAGTCACGACCGGTGTTACTGCCGTAGTTGTCAAGATGGAAGCTAACGAGACATCAGCCAATGTAGCCTCAGCAAATACAAGTAGTTCAAATGACGCTACTACTACTACTGCTGCTGCTGCTGCTGCTAAGACACGACAGAATCAATCGTCACAAATACTGCTACCACAGCTATGGCCGTCGATACATCGCAGGTTGAGCCAGCGCCATCTGAGGTGCACGCGATAACGACACTTGAAAAAAACGATGACAAGGGAATTAACGAGGATTATAATTATAATGATGACGCAGAAGTCTCTGATGCATCGTCCTCATCGTCTGACTCTACTGCTTTCTTCTGCTCCTCCTCAGTCGGTTCATCCTCAGCCACTGAATCGGTAGTTGACGAAACATCAGGACACAGTAGCACAGAGGTTGTATCTGGTGGTACTGATGATGATGATGATGAATGTAAGAGCCCTCTCACATGTACATTACCACAAGAATAAAATGTAAAGCGTGCAAATTAATTAAAAATATAAATTAGCATTATGGTTGCAGGAGGGTGCTGGCGTTGAACAGCCGCCGAGAGAGCACATCCCGGGGATACCCGAGATAAAACTTTTTCAAGAATACTAGCAACGAACGCTCGCTTTGCTCGCGATTAACAAATTAATTGTAATGATATTTAATTATTTGACATGTCATTATTAAATATACTATTAAATATTAGATGTACAATCGATGGTAATTAATTCGTGTGAAACATTTTTGCAATGCTCCAATCAGATTGCTAGATTGATAAATTCTAACCAATCAGAAGCATAAGAATTAATTACCGTCGAGTATAAATGAATATATTCAATACAGCCAACATTCTATAAAAGTAGTTATAGCTACTAGTACGCAGGACCTGCTTTAAAATTATAGAATAAAATAGAAATAAATTTTGAATATTAAAAAATGTTTTTAAACTCTTCGTAATTATTTGATGACAGTAATTAATTAATTGTTTGTAATATTAATTATTAACAAAATATAACAATAAAATAATATTAATTGAAATTTGTTTCATTCACATTTAGAATATAATGTAAATTGTAGAATTATAACAATCATAACTTTTATATTCTGTACTAAAATGTAATACATAATACAATATTTACTTTTATATTAAATGATAATAATATCTTAAATCTCTAGCGAAAAGAAAAATGAAAACAACTAAAGAAAACAGTTATGAACTGCAGATGACAGCAGAAAAATGTCGGAATTAAGACACAGACAACAATAATCTTCTGTTGTCATCAGTTTTATTTAGTTTGCTAGAGTTTTTTTCAGTTGGTTTCAGTTCTTTTCAGGTATATCATTTTACAATTTTGTAAATGAGTAAAAATGAATACAACAGACAATAACTATTAATAAGCGAAGACAACAGTTTTTTCATAGTTTAAAACAGTTTTCTTCATTTTATAATTGTTATCTTCTATATGCACTAGTTTTTTCCTAATCAAAACAGTTATCTTCGGATTTCTACTGATTTTTCTTTTTAAAACACGTCTTTAATCACATAATAGAATAGAAAACTGAGAAAACTAAAAATACCTGTAAATGACTGTTGTCTTTGTCTATATTTTGACATTCTTCCGATAAAAGTTTCTGTTTTGTTCAGTTATCTTCTGTTTTAGTCTAAACGCTTCAGATAAAAACTGTTACGTGCAGAATTCTTTTTCCACTAAGGATCAATATAAGTATGAAAAATTATGTAATTTGATATAAAACCATATATTATATCCTTGCATAAAGATTAATTAATTTAATTATTATTTTATACAATAATTATCTAAATTATTAAATAAGTCAGTATTTAAAATATTTTAACAATCCTTATTGAAAAATCTTAAGTAAGATCTTCAGTCAAAATTTTATCTGTGATTTTGCGTACGGATTTATAAAATTTAATGAATAAATAAAAATCAATTATTAATAATTAAAAGACACATTATTGATTGTGTAATTAGTATGATTATATCACCTGAAATTTTTATGTCTAATATTTTTAAATCAAAATATTGCTGATAATGCTTCAATGCATGTAATTTTTAATGTGGTTTTACTATTTCAAAAAGAATTTCTAATTATAACAAACAGAAAAAGAGTATTTCAGAAAAAAAAACTAATATAGCAATATACCTAATAGTGGAGATCTCATTTGAGATTTATCAATAGGGATGACTATAATTGTTGAGACTGTTGAAATATTAAAATTTACATCAGCTTTTTTGCACGGCTTGAAGAAATATACATAACTATCAAATTTTATAACAAATATTTAGATATTATAATAAAAATATATAATACATTATAAAAATAATGATTGAATTGATCCAACATGGCGGAGTTGGATGACCCTCCTGATAAGCAAGTTCATAATTTTTTGGTCATAAATTCAAAGCTGTTACAACTGCTATTTGTGTGATATGTGATGAGGCATACTACATCAGCTGTCTCACACTGAAAAACATTAACTACCAATTCGTTGGGAAAAATCTGATAATCTGACCGGAACATGCTGGCCTTAACCTCACCTCACTCTCCAAGGATAAAAGTCTTACAATTAGTGACTCGGCAAGACTACTGATTACTCAAGTTAAACTAAGAAAAATTGAGGATCTCAGGAGAGATCTATTGAAAGATTTTCATTCTCAAAATAAATACACAGTTAAAACAGACAGTAGTGATGAGTGTGAGCATAGTGACTACATCCTAGTGAAATCTGAAAACGTGCTACTAAGACAATTAGTTAACGAATTAACAGAGAAAAATGAGCTGATAAACAACGACCTGGTAATCACATGTGTGAATAGTGACAGTGCTGATCAAACTGAGATTCTTCTCAGGAATAAGCTGAATAGCCTATGCAAAATAGAAAAAGTACTGCTGATAAATCCTTAGATCAAAATTGTTGGCATCGTCAATTACGCCAGCATGAACGCACTGGACATTGAAACTGACATAAATGTAAGGAACTTTAGTAATCTAGCAAGTAAAGGCAAAGTTCTACATGTAAAAGCTCATACAACGAGATGAGCTCGGTTCTGATGGAAGTCCCAGCTGAATGTTACTCAAAGTAAATTCAAACTTTTTGTTGGACATCAAATTTGCAAAGTTCACGATCTTATAAACACAAGTCCATGCATCAAATGTGGACGATTTGGCTACAATGCCAAAAAATGTTCAAATGCAACAATGTGCTTAAAATGTGCTGAACCTCACAAAACAAGTGATTGTGTCAACGGAACAAAAAGGAGAGAGAGAGAGAGAGAGAGAGAGAGAGAGAGAGAGAGAGAGGGAGAGAGAGAGAGAGAGAGAGAGAAAGAGAGAGAGAGAGATGATTAGATTAAATAAGTTTTCTTTCTGTACATTGTGTTGCACAATTCAAAAATAACAGTATAAAGTAAAACCAGTTATAATTTGTGTGTGTGTGTGAGAGAGATGATATATACAGGGTGGACTATTTTAATCTATTATGGAAAATATCTCAGATTTATGGTTGGATATAGAAAAATGTTTTAGACAAAAGTTGTAGAGGTCAAAGGGGGTCAACTTTTGGTACCAACAACTTCGACCTTGAACATGTTTTTGAAGGTCATTTCAAGGTCAAGATCATTTTTTAAATAGGAAGACCTACTTTTGACTCCGGATTTGAAAAGTGCAGAAAACTTCACGTTCAAAATGATATTTTGAACAAGGTCACGGAAGGTCATATGAAGGTCAAATTTACGAAAATACGAGAGTTTCACTTTCTGGTTGCAATAACCTTGACCTTGAATTTGGTTCTCAAGGTTATGTCAAGGTCAAAGTGATTTTTTAAGCGAGAACCCCTGCTTTTGATCTCCGATTTGGTAAAAATAAGAGATGCCCGTTGGAAATGCTAATCAAGGTCATGGTAAGGTCGTGTCAAAGCCAATTTACTGTGCACTTCAAAAGTTAAAAATAAATATTTGAAGGTCAAAAGACATCAAAGACCTTGAACATCTGTCTAATTTTGAGGTAAAATTATCTTTATAAATGGTTTTCTCGCGATTTTGGATACTTATCCGTTAGCCCGCCGCTCAAGCAAGATCTCTAACACGGATAGTAATATTTGCACAGGTGGTACTTAGATGCACAACTACGAATGTAGCAATACCCTTATCGAACCGTCACCGTCCGGTAAGACTTCACGGTGATTTTCACTCGTAAGATCCAACTACGAAGACGGCTCGCTAAGATTATTCAAAAAATATTCGAATATTTTCTCTCGACGTGCAACCCGTATTCGAACGGTGACGGTTCATTTACCTTTATACAGTAGTTAATTTTGTAAAAATATAAAATGGCTGATAACCCCCCAAATGAAATTGTGGACATGATTATGATTTTAGGAGAGTACCGAGGTGTTTATGTTTGTGCAGCCGCACTTTACGCTGAACGTTATCCAAATAGGCGACATCTAACTTACATTACCATTCGAGATCTAACCAATAGAGCTCGAGAAGGACGATTACATCGTGAACGTCGTCGCCACGAGTATGGAGAAAATGACAATCGTGTTTTAACAGTTCTCGCAGTCGTTCACCTTAATCCTCACATTAGTTCTCGAGAAATTGAAAGACAACATGGAATACCAAAATCAACAGTTCTTAGGATCCTCAAAGCCCAAAGGTATCATGCTTACCACATCACATTAATTCAAGAACTAACGCTTCGGCATTTTGCACAACGTCTTCAGTTTTGTCAATGGGCATTACAGCATCCAGAGTTGTTCACATTTGTTATGTTTTCAGATGAAGCAACTTTTAAAAACTCTGGGGAACTCAACAGACATAACTGTCATTACTGGTCAGACGTGAATTCACTTTGGCACAGAACAGTTAATAATCAACATCGTTGGAGTTTAAACGTTTGGTGTGGAATTGTAAATGGATATGTAATTGGTCCTTATTTTTTTAACGGTAATGTCAACCAGCACAATTTTTTGGAATTTTTGAGATACCATTTACCTGGCTTGCTTGAAGATGTCGATTTAGAGATCAGGCAAAGAATGTGGGTGGTATTGGATGGTGCACCACCACATTTTGCACGGATTGTAAGAACCTTTCTTAATAAACGGTACCCAAACTAATGGATTGGACGAGGAGGTCCAGTTGCATGGCCTCCTAACTCGCCTGACCTAACTTCACCTGACTTTTACCTTTGGAGATATTTGAAAAACACTTGTTACGAACAGCAACCAACGACACGAGAAGACATTATGGAACGCATACGAACAGCTTGTGCAGAAATTCCAAGAAATGTCTTGCTGCGGATGACCTACTTGGAGAAACCGAAAGAGGATAGCTTTCTCAGGAGCCTGACGTGACACACCGTATCAATCGCCTTGCTGAAATCAAATAGAAACAGAAGCGTGACTTTCTTTTTGTTTATGCCAAGTCTGACATTATCAGTCAGCTTAATTAAGCCAGACTGTGTTCTGTGACCGGTGCGGAAGCCTGTTTGTAGATTGTCAATGAGTAGTCTTGATTCAAGATATTCCGAGACTTGCCTGTGCACCAGCCACTCCAGCGCCTTTGATAAAAAACAGAGGAGAGAAATTGGACGGTAGTCAGTCAGGGCTGTTGGTGACCTGACCTTAGACCCTCAGACAGAGTTACCTTAGGAGTGATTGAAGATGTGGTGGACGATTCAAATGATGGTGATCTACGTGGAATGAGGGGTGTGTACTTCAGTTGGCTGTGATCGAGCCTAAAAAATTCTTCAGATCTTCATCCGACGCAATCTTCACAGCACGATCCTCCTTCTTTAGCTTGATGTATATTCGACCATCCCTCACAAACGTGGTGCAGCCGTGCTCTCTTGCAGCCTCCCTTACAGTTTTGCGGAGCCGAAGGACATCAGACGGCAACCATTCGTTGACGTTGATGAACGACGTTGATGCACGACGAGCGGTAGTGCAACGCGGGCCTTATGCAGCAATTCGCTAGACAGCTGCGTAGTATGTAGCTTCCGAATCTTGATTTTAGCAGAGATGAGCGAGTGCATGAGCGTCCTGGATAGTGAGACTGAGAGCGGCAACCTGACTGCTCCAGGGCTTGCATCAGAAGCGTCCGCAGTGTCATTGCGGGCTACTCTCACCCTTCCCAGGGGTCGCACAGAGATAATGTCTCTCTCCGTTAGCTCAGCGTCCAAAGGCCGAAGAGCTGCATAGGCAAGGTGCCTTAAGGATGTCGTCTCCGAAAAGGTCAGGCCGGTTATGACCAATTCTGCAGAGAGCTTTGCCTGGGACGACACAACGCCATCCAGTTGCGCCTAGATTCTCGTGTTGGCTTCACGGAGCTGCTGGATGGTCTCGGTAAACAGCGCCGGAGCCTTCGATGGAGACGAAGAAGAAGAGCCAGCACCACTAGCCAGCAGTTGTTCAAGCTTAGCTTTAATCTCCTCCTGCTCAGCCCTTAAAGCAGCCACATCCCCTTCCACCACCGTTACACGGTTAATCAGCGCCGGTATCTCTTTCAGCGGCTCCAGGAACTTCTCAATGGCTGTCATTCTCTTCTCCAGAAAACTCTTGCTCTCAGAAAGCTGGTTATTCATTGCGTTCTGCTGCTTCTCTATGTTGTCAAGTTTATTTAGCTTGTCCAGTATTTTATTGAGCACGGGATCTTCTTTACGTGAAGGACTAGAAGAGCGCGATGGTGGTGCAGATGGTGGTGCAGAAACCGGTCCTGTAGCGTGTTTGTTGTTGGGGCAGAGGGCTGCTGCTTCGTGAAGATAGAGAAGAGGTAGAGGTGCTGCGTGGAGTTTTATTAGCAGCTACCAAGCAGTTCATGCAGACTTGTATAGTCTTGCTACCTTCCTTAATTGCCTGAATAGGCGTACACTTAGGATGGTAGTACCAGCCACATTTGTCGCATTTGCGCGGATTACGCAAAGCAATGACCTCAGTGCAAGTCTTGCACGATGTATGCACCAACAGTTGTTCGTCATCTCCCTCAGGTTTCAACATAGTGTTTAAAACAAATGACGCAATCGACTTTATCCACGGGAGGTAATTCGGCTCAGTCGACAAGTGGTGCAGGAAACAAGGTGAAGAGCGCCGTGGTGTGCGGTGGCCAGAGTAGTCTCTGTATGATAGCCTTCAGGACACTCTTTTGGGTGCGTGTTTGCGTACGCCGTGTCGGGGCCACCTGGCGGTGGAGCTGCTGTACTATACTGCAGTTCGCTGGCTCGAAGAGTGCTGCCTTCTGGTGTCAGAAAAATAAAGTTCCGGCTTAGCAACGACAACGACTGGCAACGCTGTGACGAATAGAGAGAAATAGAGATATAGCTATAGCTATAGCTGCTCTCGTAGTCTATAAACACCACACTGCGCGATTTCACTCCACTCACAACACTGTACTGATTAAAAATACTGAGCTTGTGTCTTGCAGGTACGATGCGGATAACTGAGATTGGCGGAGCACAACGATAGTAAAGCACGTCTCTGGATGATTGAGGTTATGTAGCACAACTTTTTGCGGAAATCCTTCCCGGCTCTTAAAATTGCAAAAAGATTGCAGTTTTTTTGCCTGACGCTTAGGAGCCGTTGGGAAGACTCTTCCTCTGTAAAAGGTTACTCGACAGAGTGAAGAGAATATTAATAACTAGTATTATTGCACAGAGCGAAATAGAGTGCGTGCTTAGCTTACCACCAGTGCCAGAGAGAGAGATTTAGATTTAGATTTTAGATTTATTAGATTTATTTGACGTACAATATGTTGTACGATAAATTGTATACAGCAGCAATAGTAGTACAGCAAAAATGTGTATTGTGATAGTATGATAATGTGAAGATGGGTCAAGCGAGAGTGTGTGAGTGTGTGCGTTTGCGTGAATGTGTACAAGCGTGTGTGTGTGTGCGTTTGAGTGAATGTGTACAAGCGATTCAAGTGTTTGTGTTTTCAAGCTCAAGAAAGTGCTCTTTAGCTAGTCTCTTGAAACCTGAGACAGATGTAGTGTTACGAATGTGAGATGATAGGTATGAGGCGCTGATATGAAACGAGTTCCTCAGCGTCTCCGTCGCGAATGTCGGAATATCCAGAGGTATCACCTCCCCCCTAACAGGCCGAAGTGTCACGCGGAAGTCAAAGTATGCCAGTACGTATGATGGTACGGCTGTGTTAAACATTTTTCTTAGGAAACAAACAGTGAAATACTTCCTGCGTCCGGCAGTGGTTAGCCACTGCAACTCCCGCCTGTATGGGGAGATGTGCTCATCTCTTCTTACACCATAGATGTACCGAATTCCTGTATTCACGAGTCTCAGAAGTTTTAGGTCGAGTTCCTGCGTCAGGTCACAGTATACGAGGGAACAATAGTCTATAAGAGGAAACAGGAGGGCCTGCACTAAGTGCTTGCGCAACCTGAGATTGGTGCTTTTCCTGAAAAAGTAAAGCCTGTACATTAGTGTGTGAGCACGCTTACACACTTGTGTAATATGCTCCCTCCACGTAAGCTTAGAGTCGAGCACCAATCCCAGATTACGCACGGAAGATTCAAAGCTGACCTGGGCACCCCCTATGTTAATGAAAGTGTTAGCTGTTGAGGGTAATGCGTTTATGTAGTAGGGAGAGCCCAGGACAATTGCTTTAGTTTTAGCAACATTAAGTTTTAGCTTATTCTATGCAGCCCAACCAGTAATCCTCTCAGCATTGGCACTCATCTTGTTTGATAAAGAATCGAGCTCTTCGAGGTGGCATTGACTGTAAATTTGCAAGTCATCCGCGTAGATGAGATGGAAAACATCGGTATCAAGGCAGAAACCGATGTCATTGATGTACAATGCAAACAGCAGTGGACCCAGAACGGACCCCTGCGGGACGCCGATGTTGAGACGCCGAGGAGAAGAACGTTCGTTATTGTCACCAACGACGGCCTGCTCTCTACCAGAGAGGTAGGAGGCAAACCAGCGGATGACTTGCTTTGAGAAGCCGAAGGTGGATAGCTTTCTCAGGAGCCTGACGTGACACACAGTGTCAAACGCCTTGCTAAAGTCAAAGAGAAGGAGTAGTGTTACTTTCTTTTTGTTTATCCCAGCTCTGTCATCATCAGTTAGCTTCATTAGGCCAGACTGAGTGCTGTGACCAGTGCGGAAGCCTGTTTGAAGGTTATCTAGTAATAGCCTTGATTCAAGGTATTCTGAGACTTGCCTGTGCACTAGCCACTCCAGAGCCTTGGAAAGAAAGCAGAGAAGTGAAATCGGACGGTAATCAGCCAGGGCTGTTGGTGAGCTGACTTTGTTGAGTGCGCGCACAAGTGATATTTTCCAGGCACATGGGAAGCAGGGTTCGCTAAGGGACAGGTTGAAAATATGACTTAGTGAGGGAGCAAGAACCGGCAAAGCTTTTGAGATGACAACCTGTGGGATGCCGTCGCTCCCCCTGGCCTGAGTGTCAAAGTGCGACACCGCAGCCAACACGTCCGATTCCGTTATAGGTTTGAATTCGAAATGTTCCGGGAGGTCAAGACTTTCCAGGGTAACAAGATAATCCTCAACAGCAGGAGCCAGCGGATCATTTGAGATCGCGCTGAAATGCGTGTTGAGTTCATCTGTGGTGAATCTAGATGGTAAGGGGGCCTTGGTGACAGAAATTCCAAGTTTCTCCAGCTCTTTCCAGATCTCAGCAATATCGGTCAAGGTGGACAGGCGTGAATAGTAATAATTCAGTCTGGCCTCCTCGACTTGTTTGTGAGCATAGTCTCTAGCTAATCTGTAAACGCGTCGATCTGATTCGAGCCTGGAGTCCCTGAAACGCCTGTAAAGTCTATTGCTCTCGGATACAAGGCCACGAAGAGCCGCAGTGTACCACGGGTGACATTGTCGTCCTGGTGTCACAGTCCGCAATGGAGCGAGGTGGTTGATGGCGTTAGTGAGGTTAGCGTTGAGTAAAGATATGCAGTCGTCAAGTGATGAAGTGGTGAGAGATGACCAGTCACATTCGCTAAGAAAGTCTCTCAGCTTCTCAGCGCTGATTCCTTTAAAGTTTCTGTATGAGTATGTATTTGGTACGTAGCGTGGAATCTGTACGTCGAGAGTGGCCGTGATAAGGTCGTGTCCGTTGATGAAAGGTGCGTCTGTCTTCCAGTATGACTGCAGGCGATCCTGCTCGTCGATTAGGCACAGATCAAGCCAGGTGTCAGAACCCTGTTTATGGTGTGTGGCACCATAGGGAACGGACGAAAGAGAGTTCTCATCAATGAAGGTCCTGATGAAATTGGCATCTTCAGATGAGGATAGTTGGTCAGAGTTAGAGCCTTGGAAAAAAGGAGCATGAGGTGGACGATACACAACCCCCACGAAGATGGGAGAAACTCCCTTGGCCGATATCTCACAAAAGAGGTATTCAGGCTTGCCTGGCTTGCCGGACCATTCACCGTCGGATGATGAAATAACACTAACCGTCAGAGATTTGTGTATATAGAGGGCCACACCTCCACCGTTTCTGTTTCTGTCTCGTCTGTAGAGCAGGTAATCATCCAGCGAAGGGCTGGATGTCACCTTCTCGCTTAGCCAGGTCTCAGTAACAGCTATTACGTGGAATAAAGAGCGAGTGGATAAAAAGAGCCTGATCATCTCAATGTGACCCGTGAGAGAGTACGCATTAAAATGACAGACCCTTAGACCTTCAGACAGAGATACCTTAGAACCCGATGAAGACACGGCGGATGAGCTTGATGGCGGACGTGGTGGGATGAAATGTATGTGTGGCAGCTTCATTGTGGAGTGATGTTTACGGCGAGCGGGATCCGAGCTAAAAAATTATCCAGCTCGGCGTCGGTGGTAATGACGGTGGCATGCTCGTTGTCATCGTTGCAGCGTACGAACAATCTCCCGTCCCTGACGAACGTTCGGCAGCCTCCTCTTGGCTTCCAGCCTAGCCTGTGAACGCAGCTTGTGGACGTCGGTGGGGAGTAGCTCATTGATGTTTATGAGCCCTTGGTGGTCAGGGCTCAGAGCTTTGGCCTCCTCCATCACGGTTGCGTCCAGCTCGTTGGTGTGGAGCTTGCGTTTACGAGCTTTGGCAACGACGATTGCTCGTGCTAGTGCACTCAACGAGAGGGTGACGGCCAGTGGTGGCAATTTGCCATCACTCCTGGCGGTGTTCCGGGGTGCATCGAGCCTACCCATGACCCTGACGGATGCAACATCTCTCCGCAGGACCGTTGGGTCAAGTGCGTTTATGACTGCAAACGCGAGAAGATGCAGCGAGGTCTCACGGGTGTAGTGCAAGCCCGTGATGACAACAACACTATTTGAGGTCTGCTCCTGCCGTCGTTTGACCTCAGCCAGCTCACTGCGGAGGCTGCTAATTTCCGCAGCGCTGCTGCTGTTGTTGCTGTTGTTGTTGTTGTCCTGCTGCAATGCTGGGCTCCTCAATGAGAGATCTTGGACTTGTGCCTGCAACTCGGTGATGGTGGACTCAGCATTAAGTATGCGAGTCTTGAGTGCAGGCAGCTCATCGAGGGCCTTTAGGCGCTTCTCCAGCGGGCTAAGACGTTGCTCAATTCTCGAGATCCTCTCCGACACGATGTTTTGTGTCTGGATGGCTTCCGCATGAGCATTGCGGATGTCATCGAGAGCTTCACGAATGTCCTTCAATGCAGCTTCGATGGTTGGTGGTGAGCGAGCTGGTGAAGTAGTTCGTGAAGTGTTGGCTGATGGTGGTGCCGATCTCGTCTTCTTCATCCCCGGTTGTTTTGGGGTGGTCTTAGCCGCTGTTGTCGCAGTCACCCCCGCCGCCGATGTTGACCTGGGTCCCGCTTTGGCACCCTTGGCGTCCGCACAGGGAGGACAGGCTATAAACTGCCTATCGTTTACCACGACTGTCTTGATGTTGATGGTGTTCAGACATTTGACGTGGTAATGGAGCTTGCAAAAAGCACACCTTTTCGGCTCCTTGTGCTGAATAGGCTGTTTACAGCTGCCGCATTGCCGAAAAGACACTTCCCCGCTCTTTTCGCCGTTCTCACTCATTTTCGTCGATAACTTACTGGCAGTCGGTAGAGCAGAAATTCGTGGTGTGATGTTAAGTTATCGACGGAGTGGTAGAGTCGGTGTTATAACTCTTACGGCTAGATGGAGCGTTAGTGTAAAGAGCGAGAAAGCACCGCCTCAAACAATGTACAGACGCCTTAGAAGTTCTCCCTCGATGCGGTAGATGTCTCCTCGATGTTGATTAGGAGCGGAGAGAGACGCCGTGCGAGCGGGAAACCAAGCCAAGCCGAACCGAGTAGATTTTGAGGTTAGAAGCCGTGCAGAAAGTTTGTGCAGAAAAGATGTTGAAAATAAATTGCAACCTTCAGCGATTTATATGTCGTCGTAAAGGTTGCAAAAAAGAGCGTGCAACAATCTACAACAAAAGAGGGCCCGAAGGCAAGAAGCGGCAGAAAAGCAGTGCGAAAGTAGGAGTAGAATGAAAAGCTGCCAAAGCGACTCACCAGAGAGAGAGAGAGAGAGAGAGAGAGAGAGAGAGAGAGAGAGAGAAGAGAGAGAAGAGAGAAAGAAGAGAGAGAAGAGAGAGAGAGAGAGAGAGGAGAGAGAGAGAGAGAGAGAGAGAGAGAGAGAGAGAGAGAGAGAGGAGAGAGAGAGGAGAGAGAGAGAGAGAGAGAGAGAGAGAGAGAGAGAGAGAGAGAGAGAGGAGAGAGAGAGAGAGAGAGAGAGAGAGAGAGAGAGAAGAGAGAGAGAGAGAGAGAGAGAGAGAGAGAGGAGAGAGAGAGAGAGGAGAGAGAGAGAGAGAGGAGAGAGAGAGAGAGAGAGAGAGAGAGAGAGAGAGAGAGAGATGATGGCTGTAAAATTAGGAGAGAAAACAGAAAATAGATTGGAAGAAAAAATTATGAATGAATGCATAGGAGCAAGGATAAAGAGAGGGGGGTACAAGAAGAGGATTCGAAGGCGGCTGAATAGATGAAGAAGGAAAGATACCCAAATAGATGAAGAAGGAACGATACCCAAATGGGCTTCAGAAAAGGGAAAGGCATGGCAGACGCATTTTACATTTTAAGCAAAGCAATAGAAACTGAGTTGAAAAAGCAGGAAGCTAAAGTCTACGCGTTACTTGTAGACATGAGAGCGGCTTTCAACAAGGTGAATAGAAGAGAGTTGTGAGTGATGATGGGGAAACTAGGGTTAGGAGTCCGAGTAAGGAATAGGGTAGAGGAGTTGTATGGAGGGACAAGGAGTGAAATCAAGATCGGGGATAATAAGATAGATGAGTTTGAGCTGCACAAAAAGGTTAGCCAATGGTTTCCGCTAAGCCCGACACTTTTCAATGTAGCGATGGCAGACACGGAAAAGAAATTGAGTCAGGTACAGGAAGAAGGGATAGTACTAGGAAGAAAGAAATTCTGGTCAATTTCGTACGCGGATGACGTAATGATGCTAGCGAACAATGCTTGAATTAAAGCAGATGCTAAGGAAATTTAAGAAAATAATAGATGGAAAAGGTTTAGAATTGAATAAGGAAAAATCAAAGATAATGGTGTTTAAAAACGGGGGAGGCAAAAAGAAGAAGGATAGATTTTTCTGGGAATATATGAAGATAGATGTAGTAAAAAATTTCGAATACCTAGGGTACATGTTGAAAGAAAACGGGAAAGAAAAGGCAAAAAGTAAAAAGGTAAAGGAAATGGTAAGCACAGTTATGAGCTCGATGTGGGAGCTAGGAGAAAAACTCGTCAGGGATAACTGGGAACTAAGTATGAGGTTATTTGATACATTAGTGAAAAGTAATGGAATACGGTGCAGAGGTGTAGGGATGCAAAGGTAAGAAAGAACTGGAGAAGATACAGAGAAAGTATATGAAATGAGTAATGAAACTCGACAGAACCACTCCAGAACACGTACTACATTCGGAGACAGAGAGGTACAAACTCGAAACACGGACGAGGAGAAGAGTTATGAAATACGAGTTCAAACTGAGCAAGGGAAAGGAAGGAACACTCGACGGACTAAACATCTGAGAAGAACGTTTTAAAAATGTTTAAGTGTAATGCGGCCTCTGCCCAGGTCATGTTAGTTTGTCGGAAGTCGCGCTTTTGCGTGGAGGTTTCGCATCTCACGGAACGCGCATGTTCCGTAATGGAGGATGAACGAGGGGAACAGACCTCTCGAATTTGAATTTGCGCTGGCATCCCCCGGGAGGTTCTGATCGACTCTTAAGATCTATTGCAGAATAAGTGTCAAGGATGGTTTTGGTGTTATGGATGTTAATCATCAATAAAATAATCGTGCTGCCAGCGCAGTGGCTGAGTAGCTAAATCTTAATATTCAAATAATAAGATTTAAATCTGAATTTAAATTCATGGGGATTTAAAAAAAGAATATTTAGAAAAGTAAAATAGTATCTAGATGTTGAAAATCAATAATATTCTCAACAATACATTCATAGATTTTATTAGACAATTAAAAAATTTACACTTTGTAGTTTTCTATGCACTCAATATTAGAGTAGTCTATTCGGATGTCACCGTGTGTTTTAAAATTGTATTATTCTATATTAAAAAGTAATCAAATCACGTTTGTGCTATGCTAAGCCTCTAATAAAGTCTTTATGTGGATTGCTTTCAAAAATACTTTTGCAGTCAATAGATGTATCAAAAATTTTAAGTTCCGTAGCATCACAGCAACCAGCCAGATGATTTGAGCGATTAGGATCAAATAATAATCTGTGCACTCCACATCTAAATTTGATAGATTCACAAACAGGTGCAGCACCAATATTGCGGATGCCAAGAATGGAAATTCTTTCATCAATTGCATGCAACTGCAAATTTATGCTTATCATCAACTTTCCATAAACTTGTGGTTAATGTACAACTGTCATCTAAAAAATAAAGATTAAGTAGATTCAATTAATAAATTCTAAAAACTGGTACAAATATAAATTGTCAACGAATAAAAAAATCTAAATAAGAATGCTAAGTTGATTGTTTTTTTTATGAAAATGACAACTTTAAACGGATAAACTATCTATGATTTTTATTTTTAAGACATAATATGGCACAGGCTTATTAATACTTAATATTTTGCAGTTGTAGATAATCGCTCTTCAAGAACCGATGGAAAGTCACTTGATTCCTTTTCAGACATAATTGGCATTTGTGGATTAACGTTTTGTTGACTCCTACACTCTGTGAACTAAATAATCAATAGATTTAGTGATGATAAAATTAATATTTATGTTTGATACATTATTAAATATACATCAGACATCTTTACCTTTTACACAAGTTGGAATCTTTTCGTCTTATCAATATATTGCATTGACTCTGGCACATGTTCCATCATCACTGTCATTTTGCATTTGAGCACTAATAAAAGAAATTACATAAAGCTTGCGAATCACCGTTGACTTCCTTTTCTAGTTCCTCCTGAGATTTGCTTAGCAATGCAAGAAAGCTATCTCGAAAATCATAAAACTAGACAAGCCTATTGGCACCATCTATCTCAAGCAGCTCCACTATAGCAGTCCTATGACTCTCCTTCAGTTCAAGCTTGCTGCAGAGTGCTTCTCTCCTAATTCTGCCGGCTATCAAAAGTGCAAGCTACTTTGCACCTGGAAAGAATAAAAGAATACCCATGTTAGCAATCACAAACATGATTGAATCAACAGCAGCTTTGACTGATCTCCTGCTGGTGTTGCTAACAATAGTGGCTTTAATCGCCAGCTACAACCTTTCTTCAAAGCTTGATATATGGGCTCATTGCTCAGCCACCAGGCTTGGAGATGCTACTGCTACAATGTGAATAAATGTTTTCACATACTTACCTGACTCCTGCAACTCACTTAACCTCTCTAGGAACACTTTGACACAAGTGTCTTCTTCTTCGCTATTCATAACCAGCTGGGCCCATCATCATGGCAGCATCATCATCGTCGTGCTCAGCGTCTTGGAGGCCGAGTCATGTCTGGCTGCCGAACCGAACGACACTGGACGCGTCGAGTACACAGCTAACACAGCTGAGACACTGAGCTGAGCTGTCGCAGTAGCCTCGAGATCGCCGCCTATATACTTAAGTGCGGAGGCGGCGGCGGTGTCACTCCTCCTATGATTTTTTTTTTTTTTTTTGCTGCTGCCGAGGAGACACAAGGATTACCGATAAAGCGCATCGGAATCTCTGCCCAACTTCAAAAGCGGCCGAGCGCAGGTGTAGCGGAGCAGCAGGCTGCGAGGTCGATTTTGGAGCGGTCAATCAGCCAACTGATCGAGCAGCGATTCGCACACACGATTTACTGCACCTGGTCCGCGGTCGCGGGGACGGTAGAACAGGGGAAGCTTGCGCGCCCGATCGGCAATATGATGTGTAATATAACCCATACTCGATAGGTGTATTATGGTACACATATATGTAATCCGCAGCCCACAGGGGTGGCGGAGCGCGAAGCCGAGAAAGTGCGCGCGAAAGAGTTCCGAGCGGCCATCATGAAAATGGCTTTTACGCAGCCGCGCTCATTTCAAAAAACAAACGCCAAACGCGAGGGGTTTTCGGAGTATTGGAGCAAGTGTCTTGCGTATAGCAAATGGCAATCTGTTGCCAGCCGTAAAGGAGATCAATCGATCGGCCATTGGTCACATACTTTAGCTTGACGCTTCTGATTGTCGGAGTTTCTGTCGATTGCTGCGTTTGTCCTGTCGTCCTGTGGTCGTGAGGTGTTTGTCCTGTCGCCCTGTGGTCCTGTGGTGTTTGTCCTGTCGTCCGGTGGTCCTGTGGTGTTTGCCCTGTCGTCCTGTGATGCTGTGGTGTTTGTCCTGTCGTCCGGTGGTCTTGTGGTGTTTGCCCTGTCGTCCTGTGATGCTGTGGTGTTTGTCCTGTGGTCCTGTGGTGTTTGTCCTGTTGTCCTGTGGTCTTGTGGTCCTGTAGTTTTTTTACTGTGGTCGTGTGGTCATCTCTGCTCCTCTCGTCATTATGTCGACGTTTTTGGGCGGTAAGTGTAATTTTTTAAGAGTATTGATGTTGCGCCTAAAGTATAATAGCTACTCATGTGAATGCATATAACTAAATGTAATTGGATTTTGCCAGATTATCGGGTGTCGCTCCAGCACATATGGAGATACGAGATCTAATCAACATCGTCCCGATAGAGATAACGAAGATCGTCAAATTTCTAGTCGAAGAGAGAGACATTTACGTGAGGCGGCTGGTGGACGACGCAACGAAGACGTCAATTTTTGCGGAAATCGCGACCACCATTAATACAACATCATCGAGGCTTTACTTCGACAGTGTCAGGTTCGTATCATTATTCTATTCTATTCTATCCTATTCTATTTCAAGATCAGTCTAATTATCCTAATTTCGCAATAATTTAAATTCCCTATATAATTAATTTTTTGTTTTTGTTTTGTGCTCGCTTTTTCAATTGAATTTGAATTTCAATCATATTAGTAAATACACTGCGTTTAATTTTAAGTTTTAATATTTTATTTATTAATTTTTGTTGCAGCTGCTGAAGTCGAAACAATGTGGGAGTATTTGCGAGAGCAGTATTGGAGAATCGCAAAATACCTGAGATGAGCCTATTTGAGAATTGAAGATTTGGAGTCGATTCACTGAATGATCTACAAAGATCTTCGTGAATTGCCATATTTGGTATAAAAAATAAATTACTTGATGATTATGCTAAAAACATATAAGAATAAAATTATAGAACATATATATATATATATATATATATATATATATATATATATATATATATATATATATATATATATATATATATATATATATAGTATAATATATAACAAATAAAATATGTATTAAAAAATAAAATTCTAGTTTGCATGAGTGTAAAAAATGTATATATTGCATGATAGGTAATTAATTGAAAAATAAAAATAAAAATATAATATTTCGATTCAACCTTCTAAAAATAATAACTTCATCTGTCTTGATTGTTGGAGACATGTTATTTGCTTCTGTCTACTATATATCTTAAACGCGATCGTATTTTGTTTTACGGTGGACGAGCTTTGCCGATTTCTAACCGCAGTTTATTGCTGAAACGCGAGCTTGCACGTGTGCAAATTCTTTATTGTTTCTTTTCCGATTAAAATGTAGCTGTTTCGACCAACAGCCAAAAAAAAATATTCACGCTATGCGTCTTTTATGGAGGCTAGGTCATAACGCACAGGAAATTAGCGAAGCTTTGAATTGTGCGCTTGCTACAGTTTATCGATATTTGCAGCGATTTCGAGAAGAAAATGAGGGTGGTGCAGTAGTGTAAGATCGGCGAAACAACGGCGGCAGACGCCTCAAAGTTACCGATGTCGACTTACAAGTTGTAGTGGCCGAGATGCGACGAAATCCGTTTGGAGCCGACAAGCATTTGCCACAAAGATTAAATTCAGACGTTCACGAAAAAATGCTCCGACGAGCCATTAAAAGTCGAACAAATATATCTTTATATATATATATATATATGCTGGTATACTGTATAAGTATAGTCTGCTGCGTATTATAACGTAACCTAAAATTGTCTTACTGCAACTTGTTGCTTTATAGAATAACCTACGACTTACGAGGTAAGACAATAAAGTTCTAGACGTTACCTACGCAAGAATATTAATATTATTACATTATTATTAGTTGCTTGATTATTTTGAGTTTTATGTGCGATGTGGCAGAGAAAGTCTCAGTGTATTTATTGCATGACAATAATATATTTTGCTCTCTCAGTGCTTTCATCAAGTAAAAAAAGTATTTAGGTTCTTAGGTAGACAGAGACATGATCCAGTTTTATGTTCTTTTCAAGGAAACGGAGTAGACGTCCCCTGTTAATCATGCATCTATTATTAATTGAGTATTTCTAATTGTCCTTGAATAGCACATAAAATCCGTATCATTGCTGTTTACCATAAAAGTAATAAAAATTTGTTTCATGTATACATGCAAATAGAATACAGCATGCCAGAGCAAAATCAAATTTTTTGACACAAAAACTCAAAGATTTTTTTGCCAAACTTATGTAACCTTGCAATAGTTGCAAACATAACTATGGTAATTGATTAAAGATTGCTGTTTTCAGCAAGATATGGTGTTCCGAGACCACCGTTGTCGCGCTATCAAGCTCCATACGTTCTCCCCAATACAACATCAGGACGTAGAAAAAAGTCATTCTGGGCATGGGTATCTGGAAATGGACCAGGAACTCTAGTTCAAATCAACCGTAAATTGAATGCTGAGAGATATGTTCATCTGCTTGAAAACTACCTGCTGCCTGCAATGAGAGGTAGATATCTAAAAAGAGAGTTTTTCTATATAATACAGGATAACTCTCTTGTCCACACTACGAGAATTGTGCGAAACTGGTATGCCAATCATCCAGAATTAAGAAGATTACCACACCCAGTACGTTCACCGGACCTCAATTATATAGAAAACGTTTGGGCTACAATGGTCGCAGGCTAGACGCCAAACTATGCTCCAACAGAAGCAAACCTAATTGAAAGTGTGAGGAACAGTTGGGTAGTGTTGCAAGAAAATTTGTGGTACTTCAGAAACCTGACTGATTCAATACCTCGTAGGCTTCAGTCTGTTGTTGATGCCAATGGAGAGCACATCAATTACTAAGGTAATAAAAATTCAAGCCTTCAATATATTAACATAAATATTTTTTCATGACCAATCTAATAATACTTTCTTTTTTGACAGGTGAAATTGCAAAGAAATTGTAAATATGTAAATATGTTCTTGAGACGTTGTGCATATGTTGTGTGATAGTGAAATGGGCCTTAGTACACCCAGACTGAAATACAACTTTTAACAGGTCTGAACTACCCTTAACACCGAAATCTGTGGCAAGAGCCAACTTAGATTGCACGGATACCAGTAAGAAAAATCAGTTAAAAATCTACTTTCTATTGATGATTCTTGGAGCTTAGTGATAGTATGAATGATTTAAATAAATCTATACATTTTTTGAAGCATAAATTATTTGCTCCTCAAAGTGATACAATTAGTCCATTCAAGAGACGACATAGAGTTGAATAAAATAGTGTATCATCAAAGATTTGTGTGGAGATGAGTAAACTAGCAATACATTTATACGTGGACTTGAAACCCGTAGAAACAAATTGCAATTCAAAAAGTTTTATCTCGCCCACTTTGTCATTTGTGAATATAGATGTCTACGACTTCAAACACTTTCATTACAGCAGATAATTCTGACCACGCAATCTCAAAACTTACATCAAATGTTGAAAAGAAGAGTGTCAAAGCAAAAAATAATAATATCCAACCATATACTACCTTACCAGCCCCTTTCTACCAAGCTCCATGAGAATTATACACCAAGCAGGTATTTACTTCGTAGTACTGGGTATTTTACAATATTATTGGAATCGATCTAACTTAACTGAACATTGTTTGCCTACCAGAATAAGCATAAGAGCTGGAAAAAATTTCAATGACCAATAAGAAGTCGAAGTAATGGATCTCAGTGAACCAAGTGAATGGACGGTGATATCTATAAGAGATGACAATGATCGTCCCATTAGAACTTTTATGATTCAGATTGCTGTCATAAGCAATTATCAAAATAGGTGGGATACCCATATGAGGCAAATAAAAGTTCATAGCACAGAGTATATTCTTGGGCCACATTTTCAATTAGTTCCTGGACGTTTAATTACAAATGAATTTCAAAGATACGCTACAATTAGATAAAATAAATTCTTTTAGTTTGTTAAATTATACATTCACTATTTCCTTTACATTATTCATGATAAATAAGACCTAATTTTGTAAACTGTAAAAATAGAGATGCTCTAATTTATCTTCCGCAGAAAAGTGCTAATATTACTGAAAAAAGTGATAATTCTTAGACTCCAATTCACCTCGCATTGTATTAATCACATTAATTTGGTAAAACAAAAGTCATATTTTAAATCATCATAGCTTTTTATTTAGAGATCAGCAAATTATTCCCTTTCTTTACAACAACATTTTCATTTTTCTTTTACAGCATTATGTTGATTAAATATTATATTTCGTATTGATACTGATTTAATAACCTTAGAATTTTACATTGTCTCAACAAGGCCAATTAAAATAACATCCTCGACACTTACCCCACAATAAGAGTCGATCAGAATCTGATCTCGGGATATATCAGCGCAATATTTGAGGATACGGGTATTGGATGAAAGAGAAAGAGAGAATATGCAGGTTATGCGTCAAAGAAGAAGATACGCCCGAACACATGTTCGTGAGGTGCAATAGAACAGGGAATAAAGAAAATAATTAAAAAAAAACATTTTGAATAGGGAAAGGAAGAACTTGGCGAAATTATACGAAGTCATATGGATGAGGAAGGAGAAAGAGGAACGAGAAAAAGTTTAAAAAGAAAATAGGCAAAAGAGAGAAGGAGCAAACAAAAAAACATAAATAACAATCGAAAGGGAACAATAGCAAAAGGGAAAAAGAAAAAAAAATCAGGAAAAAGTCATAAGAAGGAAAAGATAAAAATCAGAAGAAAGAACGAGAACATTGCAGGGACTTTTTACGAACAGGGAAGATAAGAGGAACAGACATAGAAGCAAAAGTCACTAGAAAAAAGCTGGAAAACGATACAGGTGGAAAGAGAAACAGGGACAGGGAAAGATGAAACGGAATCGAGCAGAATAGTAAAACGCGTGGTGCTACACAGTAGAAAAGAGGTTAGATAAACCAAAACAGTCACAGAAAGAAAAAAAAATAATTTAAAAAGGGGTAGATGTCGTTCGGAGAAAGGAAAAAGGAAAAAGAGATAAGGGAATTGAAGGACGAGGTAGAAGGCTGGAAAATCAAAACGAGATTTGAGAGAGAAAGAAAAGAGGTGCTGGAAAAGAAGAAAGAGAGATGGATGAAATGAGAGAAGGAATGATAGGAAAGAAGAACAAAGCCGAGGCAGTCAAGAAGAGGCAGGAGGTGAGAAGGGGGTGAAGAGTAGGAAAAAGAAGAGACGGAAAAATTTTGAGAGAGAGAGAAAAGGGTGGACGCTGCAGGAGAAAGAAAAAGTGAGAGCAGATGCAAAGTATGGGAGAGAGTATTGATAGTGCACTTAAATAATTGGGCCGAGGGGGACTCAGTAAAGGACTAGCTGGAGGATATTATAAAGGGAGTAGATTAAGAGCTAGAGGATACCAGGACAGACGTGATCAAAAAGGTAATATTTAAAAATAAAAAGATATGGAAATGATTTGGGAGAAGAGGGCTGAAATTGAAGGAGGTGAGATTAGGCTAGAACTATGGCTGTCCTTCAAAAAGAGAAGGGCCAAAGCTCTCATAATAAAAGAGAAGAGAAGGAGAGAAGAAGAGAAGAATGAGGAGGGAGATAACTCCTATAGGAAAGAATAGGTGGCGGAGATAAAAGGGAGAACTCTATAAGTGGTATGAGAAAAGGAGATAATTATTAAAAAAGAAAGAGGGATTAAAAAGGGAAAAGAAAAGAAAAGAAAAGGTATATAGGAAATGGAGGTCAGAAGAGTGAGAAAGAGAAGAGGGTGAGTAAAGAAGAAAAAGAATGAGAATACGGAAAAAAATATACACACAGAAACAAAACAGCTGAGCACTCACATACACACGACACGCACTAACCGTCCCACACACGCACACACACACACGCGCGCGCGCGCGCGGAAATGGCAAACTTCAAAGGAGAAGCCAAAAAAGGCTAGTCAACGATACTACCTGTGGGGATCTAGTGTCGGAGGGTGTGTCGGAGACTTGTGCAGAGCTTGCTCTGCCTACGCCACATAAAAAAAAGTCACACACAGGACCTACTCAATCAGTATGTCCGCAAGAAAGAGGTAGACGTAGCTATTGTGTGCGAACAATATAAGGATCTAGACAAACCATCGTGGGAAATGGACACTACACTAGAATGAGGAGACGCAGGGTCTATTGTCGACCTGACGTTTGTTAGTAGCAGCATTATTGGCTCAGTTGATTCATGGACAGAAAGTGAACACTACACACATAGTGATCATTAGGCCATAACAATGAAGGTATGAATACCAAAAAGGGGACCCAGCGCGGGTACAACGACAAATATAGTTAGTTGGAAAAAGAAGGATTATGATAAGGATTGAGATGTACCTGTTAGCACTAGAAGAAATGCAACTGCCTAGAACGGCAAACAGCAAGGCGGAGCAGGTGACGGTAAATATCACCCGAGCATGTGACGCTGCAATGCCACTAAGAGTGGCATACAGTAGACGACCACCAGTATAATAGTGGGACAAGACGATTGCAAATGCACGTAGCAAGTGCAACTGGGCCATAAGACGAGAACAACGGGCGAGGGAGAAATACTATAAAAACTGGTGTAGGCCAGGAAATAGAATATGCCCGCGGACAAGAAATGAAGGACGCTAAAATAAATCTTAAGACGAAATAGTATATAACCATACACCATACAAAATAGTAATAAAGAAGATTAAAGGAAGCTACGTGCTCCCTCCAAAATGCCCGGAGCTATTACACCGGGTAGTGACCACGCTGTTTCCCAGGCAACTGGAAGAGCCGAGTGTCATCGAAGGAAGTTTCAATGAAGAGGTTATCCCACCGATCACGATTGAGGAATTATTAGCCGCCTGCAGAAGGTTAGGAAACAACAAGGCCCCAGGGCCGGATGGCATTCCAAATATTGCGTTGAAGCATGCCATTTATGCTCATCCAGAGGTCTTCGTAGACTTGTACAATACATGTCCAGAAGAGGGAACATTTCACAAACTGGAAGAAACAGCGACTAGTGCTTCTACAAAAGGAAAGAAACTACCGGAGAAGTCCTCATCATACAGATCACTTTGCATGCTGGATACCCCAGGGAAGATTCTGGAACGCATTATCTGCGTCAGAATAGATAATTTTATAAAAGGAAAAGGTGGATTAGCGGAATACCAATATGGCTTCAGAAAGAAGCGTTCAACCCTGGACGCAGTTAGTCTAGTGATTGACACTGCACAAACAGCGATAGCGGGGAAAAGATGGAAGGGAGGAGAAAATAAGTATTGCGCCATAGTAACATGTCAAAAATGCATTCAATTCGGTTAGATGAAGTGAAATACACGAGGCACTCCGAAAGCAGGATGTGCCCTTATATATAAGAAGGATGAGGTCCGACTACTTGAAGAACAAAATTCTATTATATGAATCTGAGAACGGTACCAACACATATAAAGTTACAGGAGGCGTCCCCCATGGGTCAGTACTTGTCCCACCGACTTGGAACATCATGTATGACGGAGTACTAAAGCTACAATTACCTGAAGGAGCAACAAACGTATGATTCGCTGACGACATAGCAGTACTGGTAGTAGCATAACATAAAAAAAGTTGACAGACATAGCTGCAGAGTCAACCCGTATAATACACGAATGGCTAACAGAGACGAAACTGGAACTAGCCAGTCACAAAACGGAAGTTATCCTCATTTCCGGAAGGAAGAAGATGGAGGAAATCATACTGACGGTGGATGGACATGACATCGTTTCTCAACCAACCATCAAATACTTGGGCGTTTCGTTCGATGCAAGACTATGTTTTAAACAGCATCTGGAAATAGTCAGTGATAAAGTAGCAAAAGTTGGGGCTGCTCTATCACGATTGATGCCAAATGTAGGAGGGCCATCTCAGAAGCGAAGGTTACTCTTAACCAGTGTAACCACATCGATTATGCTATACGGAGCCACAATATGAGCAAATGTGATGCGAGTAAAATCGTATGCACAAAAGTTTACTACCGTATAGTGGCGAAGTGCTCTAAGAGTGGCGTCCGCTTACCGTACGGTATCGGACGATGCTGCCTGCATTATAGCAGGTATGCCACCTATTGACCTCTTTGAGTTGGAAAGAAAGGACGTATTCGAAGTTAGGAGACGATCGAGTGACAAAAGCCAGAAGGAGATCTGGGATGCCGCAAGAAAGAAGACGATGGCTGAATGTCAAACAAGATGGGACGCTAGTGGCAAAGGACGATGGACTCATTGCCTTATACCAAGGATAGAAGACTGGATTGAAAGAAGACATGGGAAAGTTAACTACTACCTCACGCAGTTTTTGACCGGTACGGATGTTTTCGGGCGTACTTGTATCGGTTCAAACTAGACGACTATCCGAACTGCCCAATATGTTCGGATGTAACAGAGGATGTTGAGCACGTCTTTTGCGAGTGCTCACGATATCATTAGGAGGTAGAGGAACTTGAGAGTTATCTTTAGATCAGAGTAAGTCCTGAGTCGATTATGATGGTCATGCTAACCTCAGAGGATGGATAGTGCGCAGTCAGCAACTATGCAGCAGACATTCTCAAGAAAGTCAGGAAAGACGAAGAAGACAGAAGAAGACGAAGAGGCTGACTATAGTGATAACGACTACATTAACCAGAAGCGGGCGAAAGCCTTTCGCCCCCCCCCCCCCTCCCCGCGAAGCATTGCTTGACGGTGCTACCGCGGGGTTCAGGGGCATAGAAGATTTACGGCTGGGTATTTATTCACCTGGCCGTAAGGGGGATAGGTTTAGTCGGTGTAAATCCGACACACGGCTGACATTGGGGATAGGGCTGTTTCGACGACCCCATAAACAAGGTTATGATATGGTCTTTCTAAGATTTTCCCTAATAGCTCTTTCTCCAAGAGAGAAAAAACCCGCACACACACACACACACTAAAGCACAGACGTGCACACACCATGACTTGATGTAAAAAGAAAAAAGTTAAGGGAGTTTATTACTCACTTTTATATAACACTGTTATATAAAAGTGAAACAATAAAGCTATCTACATAAGATTTATTAATTTACATTAATTTCTGTCCAAAACGACATTTTTAGTTTAATTTATTCAAATTCCTCCACTTCTAATTAACATTTTTTTAACTGCCGCATAAGTTCCAACATCTAAGAATATTTTTCTACTGTTTTATTGTTTCCCTTTAGTGCACCAATATTGCAATATTTTAATATAAAGATGAAATATCGTACTTTCCGGATTTTTTAGGAAATTTTTCTGGACTTCTTATAATTTTGGTCTTCCTGGAATTTTAACGCTGATAATATTCTAATGATTATAAACAAGGTTTCTTGGTGGTTAAACTTTGTGTAATTTTAAAGGTAGTACCATATATAATTTACCTTAACTATAATGGGTTAACCTCAGGATCATCCTGACACCTGGACATCATCTACAGGAAGTGAATTTTGTTTTGGTACATTTATTGTATACTTAGTGCTCTGTATCATAGACCATGTCTCGCCATCCGGGTGGCGATTTTGACACCTAGACATCGTTTACTGGAAGTGAAAAGTTTTTGTTTGGTATATTAGTTGTATCTTTAGAGCATTGTATAGTAGACCATGTTTCGACATTCAGGATGTGCTTTTGCAATATTTTTATGTAATCAAAATTTTTATGTAATAATATTTATGTAATAATTTTACACTTTTCAGATTTTCCAGGAAATTTTTCTGGACTTGTAATTTTGGTCTTTTTGGAATTTTAACGCAAATCATGTACTTACGAATATAACTGGAGTTTGTTGTGGTTAAACTCATTGTAATTTTAAAGAAAGCACTACATACCGTATACCATAACTATAATGGGTTAATCTCGGAATCATTTTGGCACTTACACTTCGTTTACTGAAGATGAGAATCGCTTTCTATTAAATTTATTATATACTGAGTGCTTTGTATCATACACCCTGTTTTGCTATTTGCTATAATATAAAGTGTCGAATGGTTATGTATCAGTAAAAAATGTGTAACCTAAATAAGAGGCAAATATTACCCAGTTTTTATCGTCTAAAATACATAAAAAGAATTTATTATTATTATTTAACAAACTAAAAAGCTGGACAAGTAAAAATTTTACCAGTGATTTTCATCTTAGGTATAGAATATACCATTTTATTAAGACTAAATATATTTAATAATAAAAAAACAATAAATTATATTTGAAAAATAGAAAATATATTGAAATAAAATATGTATACACTTTTATTTAATCAATAGCTAACACTTGTGATATGCTTGCCTCCTGCTCGCGCGCAAATTAGACGAATGAGCCCTGCCAAGCTTCGGGCTGGCGCGCAGGAAGCTAGCGTACCGCAAAAGTCGTCAGTTTGACGACAAGGAGCGGCCTTGGCTAACTCAGCTTCTCCGCTTTAGCGGACCGCGGAGAGTGGCGGGATCCTTTCTGCTTGGCCAGCTGAAATATATATTGGAAGCGGGGTATGCATGCAGAATAAAGATTTTCACTCAGTTTATTCGTGTTTATCCTCTCGGGCTAATCACGCCCAGTATAACTTTATTTTTCTACATTAACAAAAAGAATGTCTTCCGGCCGTAGCCCGGTCCGGGTATTACATGCTCGCGTGTGTCTTGCGTACTCGAGGCGCTTGCCGAGACTATGCGCTTTTAATTGCACCGGCCTGATGGAAGTTGTTATCTAACCTAGCTACAGCATCTATCGCGCTGTTTGCGCTATGCGCCTTTCGAGAGAGAGAGAGAGAGAGAGAGAGAGAGAGAGAGAGAGAGAGAGAGAGAGAGAGTAACAGAAGAGAGCAACAGCGCCGTCGGCTTCTGCTGCATCGCTCGGAGTCGGTCACGCGCTGCTCCGGGAATCCGTCGAGCTGGTCGTGCCCTGTCTCTTCTCGCCCTCGCACGCCCTGGAGATCCTGCCTGCGGCTACGCCTTTCTTTCTCCGATCGAGCTGATGCTAGCCCTCCGATCGGGATCACGGAGCTGGAGTCTAGCTCTTCCCGCTGCTCGCCTCGCCGCACAGTGGGAGAAAATAGACAAAATTCGAGCCACGCGTCATTTTTAATCGTAGAGCCATGATTTTTTTAAAACTCTTTTAAAAAGCATCAAGTTTAAGCTACAGGTGCGGAAATTATTGTATCCTCCTTCTCCTAAACCCATGCGACCCCTAGAAGCCACCCCTACCAAACCACAAGCAGTCTAACTCATCTATCCCAGGGAACAGCGAGTTAAATCGCTTTATTTTTTCTTAAAATAATTAAGCCACACACCATAAGCCAGCTAATAACTTAAATACCTACTCCTATCCCGCTTAACCCCTAGAAACCACCCCTACCAAACCACAAGCAGGCTAATAGTATAATCAATAGATTTAATTATATTTGCATGTATTATACTATAGTCTAATAAATTAAAAAAGTAGACAGTTAGCCATCGAAAAATCGTATGATCAATAGATTTAATTATATTTGTATGTATTATACTATAGTCTAATAAATTCAAAAAGTAAACATTTAGTCATCGAAAAATCGTATGATCAATACTTGTATGTAGTATAGTGTTAGAATATACGCTGTCTCCCGATGCCAGCGCCTCCCCTCGACCCTTCTCTCAACGACAGCGCCGAGCTCGGCAGCGTCTCGCGCCGCCGCCTCACTCTTGATCCGACGCTCGCTCAGTCAAGACCACGCTCACGATTAAGCTTACGCTCTCACGTTCTTTTGTTCACTTTCACGTTTAAGAAGTTAATAAAGCCAAGTTCAGTTTATCCCTTATATACAGTGTAACACCTTTCTTTATTCACCTTTCATTTTACCTATAGTTCCCCGGCAATATAATAACATATACTATAATCTAATAAATTCAAATTAAACATTTAACCATCAAATACTCGTATAATCAATAGATTTAATTATATTAAATTATACTATAATATAATAAATTCGAGAAATCTTCAAAAAATTCTGATAGAATTTCAACGTATTTTTTTTATTTAATCTAAGAACTTTTTCTTCAGTAAATTTTTTTCTAAAGTCATTCTCAAGTAAAAAATTCTGGAAATGTTTCACGATTTTCCCGTGTTAGCCGCCATTTTATGTGCTGTTACCTTTTTTTTTCAAAATTTAAACTGTGACACTGAAGTTTAAGTCTCGAGGACACGATTTCTTCGCTCTAAACATTAAATCTTAAATGATTTCAATGTGAAAAATAGACATGAATAAAGATTTTTTGTTTAAACCATGTTTTATTGCTTGTGGTTTGGTAGGGGTGGTTTCTAGGGGTAGGGGGGTGAGTGGTTAGGTGGTTAGCTGGCTTATGGTGTGTGGCTTTATTATTTTAAGAAAAAATAAAGCGATTGAACTCGCTGTTCCCTGGGATAGATGAGTTAGACTGCTTGTGGTTTGGTAGGGGTGGCTTCTAGGGGTCGCATGGGTTTAAGGGAAGGTGATACAATAATTTCCACACCTGTAGCTTAAACTTGATGCTTTTTTAAAGAGTTTAAAAAAATCATGGCTCTACGATTAAAAATGACGCGTGGCTCGAATTTTGTCCATTTTCTCCCACTGTGCGCCGAGAGCGCCGGGTACCTCTTGCTGCTATGGCAGCTATCGAAAGAGTGACCAGGCTCGGTTTCGTTGCCTGGTGTGTCGGCTTCCCTCTCTTCGCCCTTCAGGGTGAGCTGGTATTTGTTTCTCGGCGACTAGGCGCCGTTTTGGGTATAGCGCTGGCTCTCGTGTCGCGCTATACTTTCTCTCTCTGGTCTCTCGCTCTCGCATCTACCTTGCTTATCCTATGCTTATGCTTCGTGGGCGACTCCTGTCGCCTCGCCATGCGTCTCGTGTAGTGTCTGTATGTGCGTAAGCGCTGCTTACGCGCTTGTATGTGCTGTATGCACGCTGTTTTAGGTGTGTGTGTGCACTGTCACACACTAAACCATTAAATTAAAATAATAAATATTATTATTAGTATAATAACATACGCAATTTAACGTGCCGGCTGCCATGCTACTACGAGCCCTATGAAACATGGCTCATATTACTACATTAATATATTATTTTATTTAATATTTTTTGACTTATAAATCTTAAATTATCTTTTTGTTATATTCAACTTAAATAAAAGACTTGTTATTCACCTTAATTTTTATATCAGCTTACAATTAAATGTATAGTATTAACTAATGAATAGACAGAACTGACAAAGTAACTTTGATAAACGCGCCATAATATGGTAATAGATCCCGTCTTAAGTGTATTAGAAAACCAAGTTAAAACAATCACAATGTCATATATTCGTTGAATGTCTCTAAGAACCAATCAAAGCAGTTCCATTAACATGCCATCACCATCTATAATATATCGCGCCTTTTTTAAGTTAATTCCTCTCATCGTGAGATCTCGATGTGAAGAACATTTAAAAAATTATGACTGTCACCATGACGAACATTTCGCAATTTTCCATTTATCGTCTGTAGTGATGTAGTTGTGTGTTGACGTCAAATTTAGTCCTTTTTCTGATGTTTTGTCCGTTGTTAATAAAATCTAATATTTTCAGCATTATGTTTAATATATCACATCCCTGTTGACAAAAATGACGTTATTAAATTACGTTAGAAAATGACGTTAGAAAATGACATCATAAAATAACGTTATTTTCTGTTCTAATCTGTGACACGTCTAATTACATCATTTAATGACGTCATTTTATAACGTCATTTAATAACGACATTTAATGACGTCATTTTTTCAACAGGAATCGCATTAAAATAAATATATTTTTTTAATAACTACATAATATTACTCAATAACAATACATTCTTCAAATTTAATTTAAATTTATATAATAAGTGTTATGCTTTAATGTTATAATAAAATTACTTGTGATTTTAAAATTAAATTATATTTTAATAGTGGTATATTATTTTATTATTGTTTTATATTTCTATTATTATAAATTTGTGGATTATGTATATTTAAAACTTTAATCAATGTTTAAATATAACGAGCGAGCATTAGCGAGTGAGTTTTTAGCTAGTTAATATTATTATTTTAAAATTAAAATATCGCTTAAAATGTTTCAATACTATTTAAAAAATATTTTTTAAGTATAACTAACTTTATAAAAGTATTTTAGAAGTACACCTAATAGAGCAATATACCTAATAGTAGAGATCTCATTTGAGATTTATCATTAAGGATGACTATAGATAAGAATATTAAACTATACATTTTTATAACATATTTATTTATTTATTTATTTTACGGGCAATGCGCCCTTCAAAATTATAATACAGTTATAAAATAAAGCAACTGATTAGTTTAAAAGTGCTAAGATACAGTTATATACATGATTACGAGCATCTGGCTAGTAAGCCAGAGATAACGAGCGATCAGAGGATTTAAATTAAAATACAGTCTTCTTAAGTTAAACATTTCTAGATCAAGAATTTTATTGGTGTTTCATTCGATTTATAGCGCTATAGAACCCTAAATTAGAGGTAATAGTACCTTCACGAAGTTCACAGAATTGCCTCAACGGATACACAACTGCTCGACTAGCGAAAAGATCTCTCGGGCTCTCACAGTTGGTGAGACTACGGAGAATCTTGGAAGTCAGTACGGAATCATAGAGATTAAACGTTGACTACACCGTTGAGATGTCGAACTCCTCTGCAATTTTTGAGTAGTCATGACAAAATCTATGCAAGGGTTTGCGCATTTTAAGTACCGATTCAATTTTGTTTATTAGGTATTGAGAGTGTGGCCGCCAGATCTGAGGGCAGTATAGCAGGTGAGGAGGAACTATAGTCTTGTATAAATAAATAATTGCAGAGGGGTCCGAAAAGACAACGGTAGATCTCTTAATGAAGCTAAGTATTTGGAGGGACCTGGACACGACCGCATCACTTGTTGTTAAACGTTAACGATAAATCGAAGATCGCGCCAAGATCCCTAATGGTATCCATTGATATAATAACCCACGAGTAGCAACGACTTGCTTTTCGAAAATGAGATCACCGAGCACTTATTGACATTCAAAGAAATATCATTTTCAATCGTCCGAGCCGATAGTGTGTCCAAATCCCTCTAAAGCATAATAGAATCATCCGCCGAACGGATACGCATAAACAATTTAATATCATCAGCATACAATAAAACCTGCGCAACTTTGAGTTTGGGTACAAGGTCATCAATGTATATCCAAAACAATAAAGAACCGAGGTGGGAACCTTACTGAACTCCTGAGGGTGCATCAACAGGATACGATACTGCCTCGTTAACTCTTACCACTTGCGAAAGGTTTGTTATATATGATCTCAAAAGAATTAATAACTTCCCGAGTATACCAAAGTTAAAAAGTTTAGAAATGAGGCCACTGTGATTGACTGAGTCAAACGCTCTCGACATATCAGTATAGACAGCATCAGTCTGCACATGACCACAAAGAGATTTTGACAGGAAATTATTAAATACTAAAAGATTAGTGAGCGTGGAGCTCCGCTGACGAAGTTATGCTGCTGCTGAGCCAATCTAAAAATAAGCACGCTAGACAATTCCATTTTTATAAATAGGTACGACAAAAGAGTATTTACAACAAGTAGGAAAATAGCTAGAGCTCAGCAAGGACTGAAAAATCTGAACAATAGGACGTTATAGAACTGACCAAAATTTCTTTATAAAGTACGGTGAAATGCCATCAGGTCCACCATTGTGTTGTCATCCAAATTAGCCACTATACCACATAAGGTTTCTAAAGATAATACGACGTTGAATAAGCAAAAAAGATGCTTATCATTGGGCTCAATTTCACATAAAGAATAATTTCTGTATACAGAACTGAAATATCCAGGAAAAAGATTCAACATCACTAGTGGGTTGGTGGATCAAAGGTACATTTTTGACAAAATACTTAAATCATTTCCTAAGTTCTCGATAAATAACTTAAATGTACGCATATTAACGCTTCAAGCCTAGTTAAACTGAAGATATATGCGCAATATTTCGATCTCGGCAACCTCACACACACCGTACGCAATCGTTTAAATGCAATTTCATCACGCTTATCATTTAAAGATTTCCATAAGGAAAGAGCAGTTTTCTTTTTACGGATCGCATCGATCAATTCAGAATCGTACCATTTCGGAAATGAGCTAAGGGAGTATTCCGTGATAGGTACATACTTGTCAATTACACCATTGAGAATTTCATAGAATTTGCCAATGCCACAATCAGGATCATCAGATAACATATATTTAGATATTATAATAAAAATATATAATACATTATTCAAAATATATAATTTATGGTAATGTTTGTTTTGAACATCTATTTGATTATAAATTGTTTTTTTAAAGAAATTTATATTGTTTAATATTTATTTATCTTTCCCTACTGAAAAAACTCATGTATGTGCTCTTCACAGAAAGAAGAAAAAACATGAAGATTTTCGTCACATCATATTCAGAAACATATAGCTTAAAAAAATATCATATCTGCAGAAATAATAATTCGCAGCATCTCGTTTAACTCGAAAAAAATGCAGATTGCAGCTTGTGATATGCATGAATGCATACAGCATTTTTCATTTTATATTCACAAACACAAAGCATTAAAAAAAAATCACCAGGAAAAATTATTCGCAGCATTCCTTTTATCTGGACCGAATCTGCTAATGACATCTTGTGATATGAATATATACATACAGCATTCGTCTTTTCATATCCAACAATACACAGCTTTCATAAAAAAAATATATTTGTACAAATAATTATTTGCAGCATCCCTTTTATCTGGACCAAATCTGCGTATCACATCTTGTGATATGCATGAATACATACAGCATTCCTCATTTTATATTTACAAATCTCTCTATATTATAAAAAAAGTTTCGCTGCCACCGCCGCCGCCGGTTCAGCAATTTTCCACTCAAATTTTCCCCCTAAACTTCTCCAGCGGCTTCGAAAGTTAAGTGCGCGCATCCGAGTGTTTTTAACCCTTTAACCCTCCCCTGCGCCCGTACAAGCTCAATCATTATCATCTTTGTGTTTATCCGAAAAAACTCCCCAAAAAATAGGTCCAACTTCTATTTTGAATGAATTATCTTTTCATATAGATCCTATGATTTTCCCTATCATGTTTCCTTACGGAGATGTAGGATGGAATCCAATGTTTGAACAAAATCATAACAATGATAAAAATTTATCTCCTTTGCAATATTATCCCTTTCATTTGGACCGAATGTGCAAATTACATCTTTTGATATGCAAAAATACATACAATATTCTTCATTTCATATTCACGAACAAATTGCTTTGAAAAACAGAGCATATCTGCACCAAAAGTGGTTCTGAGCATCCCTGTTATCTAGACTAAATCTGCGAATTACATCTTGTGATATGCATGAGTAAAGACAGCTTTCCTCATTTTATATTTACAAATGTAAAGCTTTAAAAAAAAGCATATTGGCACAAAAATTGTTTGCAGTATCTCTTTCATCTAGCCCGAATCTGCAAATAACATCTTGTGACATGAATAAATACATACGGCATTCGTGTTTTAATATTCAACAATACACAGCTTTCATAAAAGAAAAACATATTTATACAAATAATTATTTGCTAGTTTAGTTTCATATTTACAAACAAATAGCTTTAAAAAGAAGATCATGTTTGCACAAATAATCATTTACAGCGTGCCTTTTATCTAAATTAAAACTGTAGATTACATCTTGTGATATGCATGTATGCATTTAGCATTAGTCATTTTATATTCACAAACAGATAGCTTTGAAAGAGAGATCATATTTGCACACAAAATTATTTGCAGCATGCCTTTTATCTAAACTAAAACTGTAGATTACATCTTGCGATATGCATGTATGCATTTAGCATTAGTCATTTTATATTCACAAACAGATAGCTTTGAAAGAGAGATCATATTTGCACAAAAAATTATTTGCAGCATTCTTTTGATCTAGACCAAATCTGCAGATTATATTTTGTGACATGCATGAAACCATACGGCATTCTTCATTTCATATTTACAAACACATAGTTTTTAAAGGAAGATCGTATTTGCATTATACTTTTTTTTCGACAAGAAATGCAGATTGCATCTTGTGATTTGCATGAATGCATGCAGCATTCTTTATTTTAAATTCACAAATACGTAGCTATAAAAAGAAGATTATATTCGCACAAATACTTATTTGCAGCATGCCTTTTATTGATATATTTCTATTTCTGACCTCAGTGGAGCCTTGCGCTGCTGGAATTTAGATTTTTTTTTAAGTAGGTCAAAGTCTGACTTCTAACTGGATTTATCTTGATAAGTTTCTTTAAAAAATCTTTTTATTCTCTTCTTGTGTCTTTCCCGAGAGTTTTTTATTCCCATGTGCGTACTCGCACACTTGCCTTTAGAACTTGTGCAACTCATAACAATACTTGTAGCACTCGGCTGTTTATAGAACTTTTCAAATATAACATAATAAAATCACTTAACTGATCTACTTTTATAAATAGCACTACACTTCTTTTCTTTTCTTTAGAGTTATTGCTATAACCCAAAGACACTGCATTTATTTACACACATTATGATTAACACTTTCACTGCATAAGTATTTTCTTTAAAAAACGGCAAATGTTTTAACACTTTTAAAAAGAAAGATATTTTAGTACAAATATGTAATAAATCGTATATTTATGATATCAAAACAAAAGTTATTTTTATAATTTCATGACACATATATGCTTCATGCCGCACTTTAAGAAACTTTTTTCCTTTGGTGCTACATGACATATTATTGGTTCATGAGGTAAATTGTTGATTTTAATGCATACAATAATTTGTAGAATTTATTCACTATTTCTAACTTTACAATATGTTATTTATAAATTTCTATGGCTTTTATTAAAACACTCAAGACAGTAGTGAGGCTCATCTGGACAATCTGGACAAAAAGTTTTTACAAGCTTAGTTTTTACAGCTGCATCCTTGGCAGATAATCCAACATTTCTTACGTATTTATAACACATCACACATCTATTTCTGATACTAGTTTCTAAGGCATGTTTATTTATATTTTTATGTTAATATATACCTTTTAGGCAGAGGTTTCTCACTCGGTTGCTCTTTCACTAAACTTTTTGCTAAAGCTTCTCTGAATTGTAGCAAGGTCAAAGTTTTATCTGATACGGTTTTATAAATCAACCAAGCATTTTCTATTGCAGTGCCAGTTACAAATTCAAATGCTACTTTACGGTACTGCTTAACTCCCTTGCGAAGACAAGTATAGTAGCCTGAAAATTGATCCGACAAATCTACACTTTTCTCAGCTATATTGTAATCTTAAATACATAGTGGCTTTCTTGCATACAACCCATCTCTGGTTATTTTCGTTTTATCCTGAAGTGTACAATCATGATTGCTCTTTATTGAAATCATCAGAACATCTCTTTTATCTTTCCATTTTTAAATTTTTACACTATTGCCATTTTCTTTACCAATAATGTTTCCCTTTTTTAATCTTGTCGACTAAATTTCCAGTTGAATATTTTGCTTATTTTTTCTCAATGTGCCACATGAATAAGTTCGCTTTTCTAAAAGGTCTTCTGCTAATGTCACGCTGTTATAAAAATTATCACATTACAATGTAATATTCCTACCTCAATAGTCTTGCGTTAACTTAAGTACTATTTCATGGGTGCGACCTTTTTCTGAATTGCTATTTTTGTTTTTCCCAACATAAATTATTGTTTGTAAACAATAACCATTTGTTGCGCATATTTTGTACAGTTTTACACCATACTTGTGCCTTTTTCCATGTATGTACTGCTTGCAGCTAAGTGTTCCTTTCCAAGGAACCATAGTCTCATCAATAACGATATCACTGCCAGGTTCAAATACTTTTTTGCAATTCCTTTTAAAAGCATCTACTAAATCTTGAAATTTATACAATTTATTACCTGATTTACAATCATTGTTGGAAAAATGAATAAACTTCAGTATGAGAAGAAATCTATCTCTATTCATTGTTTTTTTAATTGAATAAACTCCATTGTTAAGTCGCGAATTCGATCTTTTATTTATTTATCCTTACTTACTCGCATTTAACCGCTTGGGCTGGAATCTCTGCTATAGTACGGTGGTCAGGCGGAGTTCCACTGCTTGGGCCGAATCGCTGCTGCTGTGCTGTAGTCAGGCTTATACAGGATGGGTGTATTCGAATGAAGGACACTTGTAGTTGGCTGATTCTCACGATTTATTCAAGGCAAAGTTTTCTATAAAGACCGAAATCGCGGCTTAAGAAAGGTAGATCTTTGGTAGCGACAGATAGGAGCGTCGTCCAAAGAGTCCAGGTTGAGTCTACAAACACACTGATCACGCGGAGTATACAGAGTATACTCATCAACTTTGCTGTTCTACATATTATTCCGACTCATCGATTTTGAGTTTTCGGCGTCGCAATATTGCTCAACTGCAATACGTCGCAGGGCGTAACATCCTCCCAACAAGCTGGTTGCCTATTGGTACAATACCAACTTAATTAGATAACAGATCAACAAACAATTTGAATTATTAAGTTCTCAGCAACATTCTTTAATCTTCATAAAATTCTAGAATATTCTAACTAAATTTTGAAGTAGTTTTTTTACTTGTATTATTATTATTATTATTATTATTATTGTCTGATTTATTGTAAACTTATATGAATACTCTAGAATTTTATTTACATTCTTATTATTAAATCTACTACTATTAGTGGTTACATCTAACCTGAATTAAAATTAATTTTAGTTGGTTTCAAATTATAAATGAAGTTTATATTTTGCACTAATTTATTACCTACGACCCTAGCAATATAAATATATCAAACTTTAATATCATATTGTTTACGAAGAATAACAGTAAAGGGTTTGAATATTTACAGCTACACACTCTGAAATGGATTCAGCGAGAATAATGATATTTTCGATTCTGGTTTAGATTCTACTTTTGATTTAACTTTTGATTATATTAGTTGATTTATATAGGTCTTTGAATTAGGTGGATTTATAGGAATAGGTGGGGATATTTCTTTCTTCGGACTGATTGGATTTTGCACCACTATTTCTTGTAACTGGATATCTTAAGGATTTGTCGTTGGTGTTTGTTTATTATCGTCGTTTACTATTATATCGTTTATTCTCATTACCATTTGTAAATGTGTAATAGAGCTGAATATAGATCCAAGTAGATGAAGCGTCCATCCGTACATTGCATGTAATGTATATCCTCGTATTATAATATCGATTGCCAATTTGGAGATATGGATAATAATGAATATCATTATTATTGCTGAGCTGATTGATCCAAATCTGACCGGTTTGTCCATAAATCGACTCCATGTGCTTTCAGCGACGTTCATCAATGTATTTTTGGTTAATAGGTTAGAAGCCTCCTTGAACTGTTTATTCAACTTGCATTCCTCTGGCTATCGTGTTGAGTAAGGATGCTCTTTCCATCGGAAACATTATGTGTTGCTGTAGTTTCTGAATTGTCTTGTGAATATACTCCGCTGGTTGCCAGTGAATTCAATTTTTCCGGCTGCCATGCAATGTTGGTTGACGGTTTTAAAGTCTTGATGATATTATTACTTTTTCTTGGCGCAAGCATGAGATTTATTTAGTTATCGCTAATTTTAAAATATTGAGGTACGATAGAGTTGCAGTTTATCTGTATACCTTTCTTTAACAGTATACGGGTTTTTGGCGTGAAAAACATTGTTTTGTTTTCTGATGAGACTGTCAGTTGTGTATAGCAATAGTCAGTGTGCTGAATTTTTACTTCTATTGGCTTACACTTAATTATGTGTATAGCTTCACCTGCTAGTCTGGTCATATACCCAGGTTTTCGCATTATCTTGTAGGCAAATTCATCGGGTGAAGTGGATGCGAGAGATAAAGAATTCTGAATTACTTTTCTTTCTAATTCACATTCTTCTTTTAGTATATTTAAGTACACATTTTTAAACTGACCCCTAAAATATTTTTCTACGTATACAAATTTTGAGTTTACATATGTAAAAAGATCAAAATTAACTATCGGACTTTTGTTAAGCATATCTTCTTGAAATAATAAGTGATTATCAATTTCTTTATAAATGAACAATGTTCTGTTTTATATAAAATCCTACCGCAAATATTTATCTTTTCTCTACTAGTTAACGCGAACGATATTTCATTAGTACTTATTGTATAAACTGTCTCGTGATTTTGTGAGATTATTTTTTGTATATGTATATATATATATATATATATAATACTTATTTTTAAAACAACTATCAGTATTTATTACTGCCCAAAATGTATGGCTAGCTTGTATATCGATACAATGCTGCTCCGAGAATTTACATACTGTCCCTGAACTTAATCTTATTTTATCATTATCTAAACTTATTATATTCCTCAAAAGTGTAATTTTTATAAGTCCCTGTACTAAAATATCACTCCATGAACCAAAACTATCCGAATATGCTGCACCTGTGCATTTCTTTTCTTTAATACTTCTCGCCCATTTAATTCCTGTTGATTTGGTTGAGTTTACTTTCAAATTAGCTATAGTGTGAAAATTGTCATATTTGAATATTCCTGTTTCATTGAATAATTTGCGATTTTCATAGCTTATATCATAAATATATTCATGTACGCCTTGTTCTACTGCACCTATATGACTAAACATTCCGCAATGATATACCGTTCACTTAATTTCTATTTTACATTGTATTACTCTTACTTTTCTAGATTCTGCCAGCTGTAGTAGTTGTATGGTGGCGTTGGTCGCATTTACATCTTCTTGATGGAAATCGCACTCCCCCGAATTCAGTAGACAGTACGTGGCGATGATTGGATCGGATGCCCCACAATCGAATCCTACTATAGCTTGACTTGTTTAAAAAATTGTAAAAATTAGAATAATTTCAGGAATCATTGTGTCCAAATTTCCTAGAAAGAAAAATATTTTAGAATCATGTATGGCAACGGCTTAATTTATTTACATGAACTGTTTTTGGTTTTCAATTGTAATTTATAGTTACGTTACTATTTTCATTTACTTTTATAATTTCATATGGCCTTAGGTTATGATTCTTTTCGAATTTACCTAGGTTTGGTTCCTAGATTAGCCATACTTTTTCGCCAATTTTTAGTTCAATTGCATTTACTTACCGATTATAACATTCTTTTGATTTCATTTTTCAATTGATCAAATTTTCTCTAGCAATCACTGTAATTTCTTGTAATTTCGCTACTAAATTTTCCAAATAACCATTAAAGTTCGTTTTTCTTTAATGCTTCGCTAGATGGAAGTCTAGCTGGATAACCAAAAACTAGTTCATGCAGTTTAAATTTATGACTTGTGTGGACACTAGTATTATAATCAAATTGAGCAAATTCAAGTAATTCGTCCCATTCCATTTTCTTTGAAGAAAAGTTCTTTAGATAGTCGCATAGCGGATGATGTGCTCTTTCTAACAAGCCGTTAGACTAAGGTGGAAATGCCGCCGTTTCTAGTTTCTTAAATTTAAATCTTCGAGCTATTTGTTTTATTAATTTGCTTGTAAAATTTGCTCCTCTATCCCTGAGTACAAGTTTAGGTGATCCGACAATGCATATGAATTTCTTTATTAGAGCATCTGCTACTGATTCCGCCGTTTGATCGGGCAAAGATACAATTACTATAAATTTTGTTAATTGATCTTGTATAGATAAAATATATTTATTGTTATTTTTAGTTACATTTACCCGTCCAACTATGTCCATAGAAATTTTATCGAATGTTTTTAATGGCGTATCAGTGATAATCATAGGTTGTTTAGTTTTTATTCTTTTCAGCGTATTTCTTTGACATTCCTCGCATCCTTGTATTCTTTTCTGAATATCTACTTTTAAATTTTCCCAATAACATTTATCTTTAATTCTATTTTATGTTCTATTAACGCCAGAGTGTCCCCCTATTTTAGTCGCGTGTAACATTTCAAATAATCTATCTCTTTTATCTATGTCTATATAAATTATATTATTTAAACTAATTATAACCTTAATATTCGTCTCGTTTAAAATATCTTTTAAGATTTCTTCGATTTCATCCCAACTAATATTTGTTGTTTTTATATCTTTCGATATACTAAATATTGCATAATTCTTTTGCAAACATATAGTCCTTAATAATTTAAATAAATTTATCAGATTTGTTTTAACCGTTATTGCTGATTCCGCTATATTTAAGCATAATACAAAAATTTTGTTATTTCCCTTGTCTATTATCTTAATTTCATTACTATCTAGTAGACTTTTATACCAATAAATATTTTCATTTTTTAATAGATTCGCTGTAATTGTATTTTCATCTAGTGATTCACCATTATTATTAATTAAATATATTACATTATCTTTTCGGAATTAAATTGCGTTTTTGGAGTATACTACATTTTTCTGTATGCTCTTTTGCTTCTCGACGTCACACGCAATTCTATTCTTTGAGCATTTAATTTTTCTTCGTTTACGATTTTTTATCTTCAACTTTTTCTTACTGATTTTCGTCTTTTGTTCATTTACAATTTTAATTTTATCTTCGTTGGTCAATTGTTGGCGAATTTTATTTTCTTCTCGCTTTTTCTGCGCTCTAGTTATAACACATATTCCAGCGTCTGCTACTGAATTTAAACTCTCCTCTATGCCCAATTCGTCCACTAATTGAGCTTCTTTAGGAATATAGTTAATATTGAATGATATATATTGATATTCTTTTCCATTAAGCATCAATTTTTCTTCGGCTTTTGACAATTCTTCTTCAGTTTCTTTCATTGTTGTTAATATGTCCTTGAAATCACATTCTTTTGCTTTTGCACTGATTTCTTGCGAGTTTTGCTCCTCTTGCAATCCTACGTTAATGTTATATACAAAATTTTCAATATTCTTATTATCGATTTCCAAAAATTCTCTAAAATTTTCTGGCTTGTTTTACTCTTTGTTATTTTCATTTATTAGTTCCGCCTGAGTATCATTACTGACTTCATATTCTTTAGTTATTTTATTCAGGACTGTTTTCACATCATCATAAAAAGTATTTTCTATCGCTATTTCATTTTTTTCGAATCTTTTGTATTGTCGAAATTTTCTGCCTCTTGCTCCATGCTTTTATTTACACTAATTTGTTTATTACTCTGATGAGTTATATTTTCTTTCCATTCATTTTCAGCTTTACTTTCGCTCCACTTATTTTCATTTACGCCTACATATATATCATTTTCATCAATGATTTTTTTTTAAATTCTATTGAGAAATTTCTTTTGATCGTTATTTATTCCCACTCTTGCATTCTGATCTTTGTTTTGTACTTGCTCCATATACTTGTATATCTTCTTAATTGGTCCACTTTGTAGTTTTAATTTTATGTCATTTATATCTAAATATCCTTCATCTAAGCGTAATTTACTTTCTCTGAGTAATTTAATTCCTAAAATGCCATCGTACGGAATGTCGAATTCCTCTGGTGCAATATGGAAACCAAAATATTTATTATTTATTGGTTGTTCAACTATTCCTAAAGTTTTTATCTGCTTGCTTTTTATTCCTGTCAACAATATTTTTTTATCTTGTAATTGCGCCTCCGGAGAAATTTTACCTAATTTAATTATATTTATTTGTGCGCCACTATCAACGAGTAGGCTACATGATTTGATTGTGTATGGATTTGCAATTTCAATTTATTCTAATCGATCATCTAACTTTGTGTGATATACTTTTAGTTTCTCGATATCCGTAATATTCGCTTCGTTCTCGCATTTCTCCAACTTCTCTGTGTTTAGAACATGTATTTCATATGTATCTCTTGTTTTTATTAAATTTGCTGTGCCAGTGTTTATTTCGAGTGCATTAGCCTTATTACTCCTCGTCCACTCGCCTCCAGAAGGCTTTAGTCGTTTCCCATACGATTCATTTGCTGATTCTGCAATTTGAAGCATTTCTCCGTCACGTGGTTCGTATTTTTGCAATAGCTACAGAATTTATTTGCCCTTGATTCCAATGCCTTGATTTCCTTACAATTTTCTTTACAATAACTGCAATTTTTCCGCTCTTGAGCCATATTCTCTAGATTCTTTAATTTTCTGCACTTTTGTATTGGATGTCCTTTCATTTTACAATACTCGCAGCTTATTTGTTTCCAATTAGGATTACTTGTATTTTTGTTCTGATTATTAAAATTGTTGCTTCTTCTATAGTTATTATTATAGTTGTTATCATTTTGATTTTTATACAAGGCATTGGCATTATTCATAGCTTGTTGCTGAGCCATGAATTTGGGGCATTATTTTCCCGAATAGCCTTTTTTGTTGCAAATCTGGCATTGGATATCCTGTTGACACGCTTTCGCTCTATTCTGTGCTACTAATATTTTAGCCTCTTTACACTGTTCAGCTTCATGATCTTTTTTATTGAAAATTGCACACATTAGAAATTTACTATTGATTAATATTGGACAGTATTTTAATACATGCCCCCGTTGATCACATCTTTTGCACGTTACATCTGGGCAATCTTTTATTGTATGATTTGTGCCATTGCAGAATTCGCACATTTCGCTTTATATGGCAACGCTTGTATCTATTGATATGGCCGCTTGATTGCTTAAACTGCAAAATACTTCGTTTGCTTTACCAAATATCGAATCTCTTCTGTTTAATCTCGTATCTACTTCTATTGCTTTTTGTATAGCATCACAGTGAATTCCTTGTTGTTCCTAATTCGAGACGTATTTCCTGCCGTAATCCTTCTACGAATGCTAATAGAGTTTCAGCGTCTATTTTAGTTTCAAAATTTTGTTTTTCTTCCTCTGTATATGCTGCTACTTCCTTGCTGTCTTTTACTTGCAATACTAGTTTTTGCAACCTATTAGCAACGAGTACCGTCTCGTCTGGATTTTGCAAACTTTCTGCTATTTTCCCATAAAGAGTTGCCATTTTATCAGTTGACGGATAAATCTGACGCACACCTTGGATAAAATCTTAAATATTATTAATTTGTGCATTGAACATAGCCCTATATACGTCGCTTTTTAGTTTCATTTTTAGTACCGGAATTATATTTGCTTGATCGGTCCCCGATAACATGTTTTTTGCATATTTTAATTTTTCTACGTATTCGTTAACCGACATACACTTTCCGTCAAATCCTGGTATTAGATTCGCTACATATTCTAGCGATAACCGCAACCGCTGTGGCGCTTGTTGTTGTTTTTGTTGATTACCTAACCCACCAACCACCATGGTGTTATCTAATATACTGTCCAAATTAAAATTGAAGTTGAATTTATTCTGTGAATTATTTAGGTTGCCGATTAAGTTTGGTAGTTCGTTAAAGCCTTCGATGTCTATCAACGATATGTCCTTATTATTATTTTAGACTTCTTAACTTCTTGTGATCGGAAAAATGAATCTATTTTCTTGTTTAATTGTCTTAATTCCTCAATTAATTTAGATTTTTCACTTAATAATTTCCGATTTAAATCATCGACCGTATTTTTAAGGGTACGAGGTTGTCGTGCTTTTATGTGCTTTTTTTGTTTTTTGGAAGAGAGAGATCGCTATTAGAGCAGATCAAAGGATAAGTCACTTTTCAGCGAGCTTTAGGATCGAGAAGATTGACCGCTATTTAGCAGATCCAGGGAAAAGTTGCTACTAAGCAGACTTAAGGAAAGGGTTACACACGCACAACACAAAAAACTTGATTTATAAGGCTTTGAAACACTCACTTATCGTTTTACTTATTTTTTGATTGCTTTCGTAATTGCTCTCATTGCATTTATATATGTTTTTGTTCTTATTAGAACCACTGTTATTATCGCTTTTTTTTTAGTATAACACACTGATATATTTTATCTGTTAGCAAAATTTTTACTTTTCTTTTACAAACGTCTAGCGTTCGATTCGTACCGGAACCAATGTTAAGTCGCAAATTCGATTTGCTTCGACGCACAGCCCCAACTTGGTCGGTACAGCTGTAACCGTAGCCGAGGGCTACTAGTGCGGCATATTTATTCTTTATCGATAATATATTCTACCTATTAGTAGTTTTAGCGAACGTTTCTCTGTCATTTTGCGGCGGCGAACGGCAACTCATATTAATTTGCTATTCCGCGCTACTAAAATTTTTGCAAAAGTGCGCTGAGCCAAAGAATTTTTGTTCCCTTAATTTAAAATCACTAGCAAAGCAAAATCACAGCGTCGTCTCGACAAATCGTCTCCCAAGCAGCAGATTTTGCACCGCCTCACCGATCTAAACCCACACTCGTTTAAGCGTAAAACTTTAAAAAATCGCAGGGTCTCCTCTGTCGGAGTAGCCGTGGTAAGTGAGGATCTTGCGATAAGAGAATTTTTTCCCACTCACACGTCGCACGGGGAGCTCGCATGGCCGGACTGATATGAAAAAGCTCAATTTCGACCAAAAATTCGAAAAAACATCGGGCTGTTATCTGCGGGCATCGCTGCTGCGAAGATATCTCAAACACAAAAGCTTTTTTAGGTAGTGTGACGCATTAAGGGCTTGCGCAACCTCGCCGCACAAAACACAAGTTCTTTTCCTCGCCCAATATTAGATAAACGGCGGGATATCGTCCGCGGGCGTCTCGGCGGCCAAGATCGAGCAATCAAGCGAGCTTTTCTGGGTGTCGTGTCGCGAGAAGGGCTCGCACAGCCTCGCTGCACAAAACACAAGCTCTTTTTCTCACCAAAGATTGTAAAAAGCACCGACTTTTTTAACGGGGTTCTCTGCGACCAAGATCAAGCGATCAAGCAAGCTTTTTTGGGTAGCAAGCCGCGTGGAGGGCTCGCATAGTTTCGCTGCACAAAACCCAAGCTTTTTTCCAAAAGACTATTAGAAAACCGGTAAGATTTTTTCTGTCGGCTCTTCTGTGGCCAAGATCGAACGATCAAGCGAGCTTATCTGGGTGGCGTGTTGCGCGAAGTCGCGTGTCCGTGGTTTTTACAATCTTTGGTAAGAAAAAGAACTTGTGTTTCGTGTGGCGAGTTTGCGCGAGCCCTTCCCGCGATACGACACCTAGAAAAGCTCGCTTGATCGTTTAATCTTGGCCGCAGAAATGTCGGCAGAAAAAATCTTGCTATTTTTCTAATCTTCAGTAAGAAAAAAGCTTGTGTTTGTGCGGCAAGGCTGTGCGAGCCCTTCGCGCGATACGCCACCCAGAAAAGCTCGCTCGATCGCCCGATCTTAGCCGCAAAAAAGCCCGCTTAAAAAGTCCCTTGGTTTGTACAATCTTTGGTAAGAAAAAGAGCTTGTCTTTCGTGCGGCGAGGCTATTTTTAATTATTACCTTGACTCATTTTCATAAATGCATAATCATATCCCTTATAACAATATTTAAATAAATATTTGACACCTTTAATAAAGGGGATATCCAGTATTATTAAATGTAGTTTGCTCATTAAACTATTACAGAGTGTTTTTAGTAAATTTTTTTGTTTTGCTATCCGTACATGCTTGTTCCGTAGTTGCTCTCCGATGAATTCAAGTTATTTTCAGCACAAGGGCCATGTATCATTGATTGCTTAACGATAGTATGTAACCTTTACTATTTCATATATCATTTTATCAGGTATTTCTGCACTTATAAGTTTATCAACATCATCTGCATTGTTCAGTTTATGATTTTAATGAATAAAAGCCAACAAGTGCATATGCCGTAAACCTCTTTTCTGAAACTTAATTACATAAGTATATGCAATACATTTTCCAAAAATGTTTTTTCTTTTAATTTTATTTAATAATTTCATTAACTTTTTCATTGTAAACTTTTCCTACTGAATCAGGTGTATCAATAGCTGATTCAATTTTTTCTCAAATTTTGTTTAATTTCCTTCCATTTTGGATTACATGTCATACTAATAAAAAGATCTGGTTTACTATACTTTTAAACTATTGTCATTAAATCTATGAAGTTTTGTTGTAACGATCGTGGACTTTCTGAAATTGTTGAAGGTAATACAACCATTTTTTCAATTTTTATGTTGTCATCGTTACTTTTATTTTTTAAGTGATTTATGACACCTCTGTATAAATCTGTTGTTAATTGGTGTTGATTTTTATTAAAAAAAAATATTCGTAAACCTTTAATTTTTACTTAAGCATCAACCATGTATTGTTAATTTTCCTAAATTAAAGTAAGGATTAGAATCGTTTCTAATGCTGAATTTATGACAATAAAATTGTAGCATCAAAATATTGTTTTTGTTATTTTTATTGTTTATATTGGGCATCCATCCAAAACCTCCATTAGGATACATAAGTGGATATGACGTAAGATCAAGTGGCGCGGGAGCGCCACGAAGGCGAGTTTGAGAAGCAGACGACGCCTCGGCGCCCGTGACACTATTTACTTCTATATTGGTCTCTCGAATTTTCAATTAAGGAAATAAATTATTTATCATTCATGTAACCAGCTAATTTTGATAAATGTTTATACTGGTATGCCAAACTATGATTTTAAACCAAAATATCAGCAATAAACCAGCTTTAACATAATAAACAAGTATGCATTTCATTGTACTTATGGTGTTTGTATGACGTTCTAATACATAAAAGGAAATTTTAGTTGTTCACCAATAAACAAAATTAAACGGGCATGGCAAGTTACGTAGTAATTATCTTGAGAGTTGTTCCTTGCTTCATCACGATTAAATATAATAAACTTGACTTTGTTTGATTGATCTTAGTACTTTTCAATCTGTAATTTTGTTGCGAAATATATTAAACTTGCCTAACTTTTTACTTTTTTAAAAGTTATTTTTTTTAGAGATCTACATGTTCACTAATGTACGGTATATTATAAGGTGCTATATGTTTTGAATATAAACATACATCTCGATCTTCTGGTGGTTAACCATTTTCACCTACATATACTATAGCTACTTTATTACATTTAGCTGCGTTATATTTACGTTTATGATAATTAGAATTGCTTGTTAAATCTGTTATAATTTCTTTGGTATTAAACTCAATGTTGTTGTTTTTCGAACGATTTTATTCTTCCATTTCGACTTTGTACATCATTTTGTATGATTTAGCGTATATGTTTACGTGTCAAAAAAATTATCTAATAGCATTAAAGAACATGACACATTAGTTTGTAATCGTGATTGACAAGGCGGCAAATCTAGCTCCAAAACGCGCGAAGGCAAGTGCATTATTATATTGTCTAATATTATTTAAAAAGTGTTTGCTTTCGTTAGTATTTCCAGAAACTAATTTTTTTTAACGTTAAGGATAAGTGATATTGTCAGATAATCCAACGTTCCCTCTATTGCAACAATTAGAAAACTTCTTATTACATAATATTTCAAATTTGAAATGTTTAGCATTACAGAATTCACATACTTCACTCATGCTACCTAAATCATTCTCCATAATTGCTGATTCATCGAAATCGAAATCAAACATGGCATCTATATATCTAATTTTGTTATTGAAAATTCATTGAAATTTTTAATTGTGTAACCGTTTAATTTTTTGTAGTTATTATTATAATCTTATTACTTTTTAATTTTCTTCAGAGCTATAAATATATATACCTAATCAACCGAGCGTTAGGAGCGAGGTGACTCTGCTAGTAGTATATTTTAATACGTGTAACCTAAGTAGCCGATTATTGCACGGCGTGTATTAGTGCTCGAGCGCAGCGAGGGTAATAAAACGCCGTGCAGTGATGGGCTGCTTAGTTCACGAGTATCGCATACAATTTTATAGCACAGTTGCTTCAATCCTCCAGTAGTCCATTATTGCACCGTGTATATCAGCTAACCTCACGATACAATAATGGACTGCTTAGATCAGGGATAGGCGTGACTTAAACGTGGCGTGACTGAAATTTAAGCTACACTGTGCTATAAATACGCAGTTTTACGAAAAAATGGCCTTGCCAGAATAAGTCCCAGCGGCATGAGAAATGCGCAGAAAGCGAGCCTGTACGCAAGAACAACTATATAAGACTGCCACTTATCGGCTTCGCAATTCTCGTTCGAATTGCTAGTAGATTTGAGACTACAGGCTTAAGAACATCATGAAGACTTCAGGCCGATGCCAGTAAGCACAATAAAACTTATTTATTAAATGTTGCGTCTGGCGCAATTCATCTTTGAGAGTTTTGTATTTGTCTAACAGCAGCTTGCTTGTAGTTAGCGTCTTGTGGTGGCGCCGACGTTAGCTGTCAGCTAAGCTTTAAGAGCAGAGAGATCTGAGCACTTTTTTTTTAACCAACCGTTGAATTTTCTGTAAAGAAATCGTAGAAGAAAATAATCTTGTTGACGTAATAGAATGCACGTTGAAATTATAAATTTGTATTTCAAAACAAACAATTTTAAAACAAATTATAAAAAAATTTTAAAATACAAGCATAATCCACACTGATTTTCCTCAATTGTAATAATATAAGCTTCAATTTAATGATTTGATCATTGATCGTAAAGCGCAACCACCGATGAATCTAGCAAATGCGAAGAGTGAGCAGCGTGCGCTCATACCTCAAATACGAAGTGCAAGCACCACAGAGCGCAAAGCATTTTGCATTATGCTTTATGCCAAACGTTCAAAATTAGCTGGTAAATCACCAAGCATAACCTATCATTTTTCCCACAGTAGTTTGTAAGCAATTTTGAAAATTTAACAGAGAATTATATTGAGACATGTTATACAAATAATTAATATAATAATTCTCGCACACAATGCTATCGAAATTTTACAACTGACCTAAATATGTGAAAAAGTTGCAATTTCTTCTGAGTACATTGATATGATATTGCACGGTTAGTTTTAAGTTGTTAGAGTCAAAGTGTACACTCTCAAACAATATAAATACATGATAATATTCATAATTTAAAACCTCATAAATTATTTTCAGATTCACCTTACAGAACAGCTATAAGTGGTGCTATTCTAAAGCTGCAAGAAGAAGGTAAACTTCATATATTGAAAACTAAATGGTGGAAAGAAAAACACGGAGGTGGCTCATGCAGGGTATGATTAAAACTTATCATAATTTAATAATAATACTTCATTATATTTGCAAATGAGTATGTAAATGTAATTTTGAAAATAAGTACGTTAGAATAAGAAAATTATCAAATAGCAAAAAACGTAATAAAACGGGAAAGGTAAAAATTTTAAAACAGACGATTATGATATAACGGGAAAATTCCTACGAAATAAAGCCAAGAAAGGTCGCAATGTGTCGCAAACAGATTTCTAGAGCGCAAGCTCAAGCGTACCTCGAGTTACAAAGAAGATAAAACAAATGACACTGTTGTCAAGCGGCACACAAACAATCAGCTACACGTGTTCCCGCGACAATCAAAGGTCAACGTGAGCGCGCGGGTCGAATAACATAAACACCCTCGAAACGAACTTCAACAATACGTTGAACTGTGCACACCTAGATTATTACGTAACATTTATCGTTTGAATTTCTTCGCGGAAACTACGATATTATTTAGGACACTTTAGACTGTGCGGGATGACCTTGCGTGAAATAGCTAGCGAGGTCTTAGTCAATGACTGGGTTGGCATTGTCGAGTAAGGAAATTAAGCAAGAAGCAGAAAGTCACGGATTACACACCAGTCTGAACTGCAAAGGAGTTTGGCACACAAAGCGAACATCGAGAGTAGTATAGTACAACCCAACGGAAAACTTCCCCCGTCGGGCACTGCGCGCTAGCACGACGATCTACCGCCCCCCTATCAGTTTTTGACGACCGTCCTGCTGTTAACATCTAGTGTGCTGGGTCCCATATTCACGGCGCAAGAGCAACCGTATCACGCGCTGCGAATATCCAGCCCCATAGAAAATTAACGCGGACGAGACAGGGAAGCGCAGACATCTACGAGTACAGAGTACCACGCATACCGAGGCGTAGCGTACTATTCTGCAATACCACTCAATTTTGTACAAATAATCACAAAATAATATTAATGTGTTAATTTCTCTTTCAATAAACGGAATTCATTTTTTTTTATAATACACACATTTTCACACGTGTATTTCTTTTTGCGTGATATTTCCTATACAGAATATTGAATAAAAAAATCTTTTGATTAAATCTCAACCTCGCGCAACTCTACAGCAGCAATCTTCAGCCTCCAGTCAGCAACAAGGAAAACAAAGTAAGTAAATATTAACTGTTCGAATATTTTTTTTTGTCTACGCTTTACTTTCCTTGCAACTACCGCTTAGCAGTTTAGAGTAATTTTCCTCATTCACTACGAGTAGTGTCAAGTGCCGGTTGATGCTTAACTTATATTTCTAGTGTAGCAATTTAAAGAAAATAAAATAGTATTTATATTCACACTAAAATACTCAAACTGCGTAATTATTTGCTCCTTTGCTTCACAAGTATACTTGTTTTGCAAGTGACTGTTCAAGACTTGTGCCTGTTTAATAGTCAATTTTGTCAATAAACTTTTAGACATTTCTATTTCTTAAATAAAAGAAAAATAATTAAAAATAAAATTTCTCATTAATTTCCAAACGCAACAATCTCATCCTTATCTATTTGCGGAAACGGAAGGATAGAAAGAAGCGATCATTCCTTGCAGTTCTCTTTAATAGAAAATAGCGAGAAACAAAACAAAGAGAGTAGTCTAAAATAAAAGATAAGTTCCGACGTAACAATCATATAAACCGGCCCCGAGCGCCGAGGATTCTTCCCTAATGGACTTAGACTACAGAGATCAACGCCCACCGTGCAATATTAGACAACAATAATCAAACCTCAAACTGGACGAAGACCAAATTTAATCACATATAGAACATGCAGAACCGGACTTCACGGAGGATGCCTTGCCTGACTCGGACGAATTAAATAACGTTGATTACCGACGCGACAAACCCTTTAATAATACCCAAAGACCATCGACAAATTAAACACCTAACAAAAGCCCGCAAAACAACAGCGACAGACCAGATACACAGATACAAATCTGTAATAATTGCGGAATAACCGGACATTACTCGCGAGATTGCGAAGGTCCGAAACATGCGTTCTGCTTTAAATGCGGAAAAATCGGGACCAGATTTATAAATTGTCCGAAATATAATCCAATAGAAATATTTTGCAGTGATTGCGGATTAATAGGTTACTAGCAGGGTTACCTCACTCCTAGCGTCGCTCGGTTGATTAGGTATAGATATTTATAGCTCTAAAGAAAATTAAAAAGTAATAAGATTATAATAATAACTACAAAAAATTAAAAGGTTACGCTATTAAAAATTTCAATGAATTTTCAATAACAAAATTAGATGCCATGTTTAATTTCGTTTTCGATGAATCAGCAATTATGGAGAATGATTTAGGTAGCATGAGTGAAGTATGTGAATTCTGTAATGCTAAACATTTCAAATTTGAAATATTATGTAATAAGAAGTTTTCTAATTGTTGCAATAGAGGGAACGTTGGATTATCTGACAATATCACTTATCCTTAACGTTAAAAAAAATTAGTTTCTGGAAATACTAACGAAATCAAACACTTTTTAAATAATATTAGACAATATAATAATGCACTTGCCTTCGCGCGTTTTGGAGCTAGATTTGCCGCTCTTTTCGGAAAAAGGCCTCAAGTTATTCGAATAAGTGGTTAAATTTACCACAATATTTATAACTTACATCCAGACGAAAACAAAGCCATAAAATATGGGCAACTATACATCATTGTTAATGAAATCGCCTTGCAATCACGATTACAAACTAATGTGTCATGTTCTTTAATGCTATTAAAGGAATAAGATAATTTTTTTCGACAAGTAAACATGTACGCTAAATTATACAAAATGATGCACGAAGTCAAAATGGCAGAACATTGTATTTCGAAACTTTTAGAAAAACAAAAAGTCCGATCGAATTTTTTTTTCTGTAGAACGATTCATAACACTACAGCGATACAGGCTTGATTTTTCATTTGCAAGCTTTATCTAAAAAGTTATGTAAAATTAGATTTTAAGGGAAACGCTGCAATCGCATGTGTACGCGTAATCATCTGTTCGTATTTCCAAGATTATGGAAAAACTAAACGTCCGATCAAAATTTCCCTTGATAGAATGATTAACTAAACCTAACACTAGAGCGCTACAAGCTTGGCTTTTTATTACAAGCTTTATTTTAAAAGTATATGTAATAGAAAAACAGTATTTTTAGCGACGACATCCCTTTATGGAAGGATCAGAAGAAGAGTTCATTAATAAAAACTTAAACACAACTTTGACTTCATGGTTTGAACTAAATGTAAATAATCCGCAAGCTAGACAGTACTTGTGTACATGTTTTATTTATTCAGCTAGAAAAATTTACAGAGTATTATGCTAATACTCATGAACCCGCAGAGGTAAACGGAGTTACCTGTTCGTAGGTCTGGGGTATACAAAGAGAAAAAAATATAAGAACAATAAATAAAAAACGAACTTAGAAAACTAATACTTACAAACTAAAAAAACAATAATTAATCTTTTCTGCAATAAACATAAATATCTAGCTTACTAAGATCACATATCGGTCTATTTCTAGCAGTATTCTTTAATCCAGCTTTTAATTTTTTTCATTTGAGCGTATTTTCCAATATTTACATTTTTCAGCTCATTAGGTAGCGTATTAATAATAATAATTGCTTTCTTAAAGCTATTCTTATTATTAATTCTTTTCTTATTCATAGGAATAATAATACTCTTGTTCCTAGTTATACTGTCTGATCTCTAAGTTAGTACGATAAGTGCCCAGGCAATAATTCCATAGCTAATTACACTATAGAAGAAAGAAAATATTATTAATATACAAGATAAACAACAGTGGTCCCAGGATAGTACCTTGTGATAGTACCTATATCTATTTTCTAAGTAGCTTGCGAGGAGATCATGTGCCTGTCCTTTAATTCATATGCGAAACAACTTGTCGAGTAATATATGGTGATCAACCGTATCAAACGCCTTTGCTAGATCCAGAAAAGACACGATTGTTGGAATTCGACGATCAACATTATTATATAGTGTATTCATTAAAGTATTTAATGCAATTTTTGTGTTTATCAACAAAATCATATATTCTATCGTAAACAATTCGTTCAAAGATCTTAGCAAAATTTGATATTAGAGAGATTGGTCTATAGTTCGTAACATAATGCTTAGGATCTGATTTATGGATCGGTATCCGGAAAATAATTCGCACAAAAATAAAGCGACGAGAAGGATTCGACCCCACGTCCCCGAGATCTCAAGGTGCGTGCTCTAACCACTGAGCCAACGACGCACTATACCCTGCACTCGCGCCGACTAGCTCTTACATAGCTCTTTATATATATATATATATATATATATATATATATATATATATATATATTGCTTTGCTAGTCATATTTTCAAGTTATAAAAGGTTACATGATTTTCATCTTAAAATCATCTGCTAATCAAATACGAAATTGGCACGTTTTACCCTTGAAAATTACCTGGAAATCATCTTATTTTCACTGAAGCTTTTTCAGTAGGGAACAGGATCCTGGCGAGGAATCCCGAGGCTATATATTTATATGTTATACCTATCTAATAAGCCTTTTAAACCTTAATATTGGTGAAAGTAAGAGTTCGATCTGGACTACGACCACTAAAAAATCTATGGAGATACCTTTTGCTTCCTTCCTAAGAAAGCCTTGTAATAGTAATTTTTGGAGTTTGTGTAAAAACATGTTGGAAGTGTGTTTTGATGCATTTTCAGTCTAATAATGGTGTTTTTGGAAAATGTCCGTACGGATGTGTGTGTTTGCGCGTATGTACAAGTAGTAGGGGCAACACTGTTACTGCGCCATGCGACTCCTGCGCCACCGAATACCGGCCGATGGTAACAGGAATCTGCAAAACTGTTTTACCCTCTGTTTTACCCCCTCTGTTTTACCCTCGCGTGGGCCTCTCTGTTTTACCCTCTGATTTACCCTCGCAGCCCGCGTGGACCCTCTCTGTTTTATCCTCGCAGCCCACGTGGACGCTGGCGCTCGCAGCCCGCCGATGGGCCTCACGCATGATAGTGATTGTGGAGGAATAAAGGTGAGGATTGATAAATAAAAACAAGAGTAATATACGTTTTATTTTTTAGTTTATTTATAAAAAATTGTTTAGTACAATAGAGATAGTTATTTGTAAATCTCAGTACCTCTTGTAGCCTTGATGTTCTGACATGGACTTTGTGTTAGTGGAATATTTCTCAAAAGTATTTTTCCACTACCCGCTTTTATTAGTAGGAGTAGAGCAAGGTTCTCCGCGATACGTATTACATTGTTTATCATCTTGCACTCTTTTAGTGCTTTTGTCCTCCTTGAGAGGAGTGTACGAAATGCTATTTCGATTCATTTTTTAGATCTATCTCCACTGATGGTTTATAACAATACTGACTAATTAATTGTTCATGCAAGCTTTATATAGTTTTATACGAGTTTCTTAACATTACCACTTATAGGATTATACTTAACAATGCGATCGTGTAAAATTAGACAATACGCAGTTGTATTTGCAGGCATATTATTCTTACAATCAAATTCAAGGCGTACATCGACAGCTGCTTGTTTAAGAGACTCGTTTTGTTTTGAACAATCTATGACTATGAGTGGTGCATGTTGGATAAATTCTTCTTTACTCAAAAGAGGATCTATTACAATTCTATCAGAATAATATACATTTTGGAAATTTGCATACATATCATAGAGTATTGCAAACTGATTGTTTGTAATATCAAGATTGAGATTACCGTATGGGTAACTCTGAGAGTTGAGGAAAAGTTTTACATTACTAATATCGCAGTGATCAAAATAACTAGCATTTTGTCTTCGCACTCCTTTCCTCGCTGTTTGAAAGCCTAGAATGATAAAACGTGGCTTTTCCAGTTGATTCGATGTTTTGACTGTCCATACATGTTGTGTGGTTGTTGGAAGTACTGGATACTCATACAATTCCCATGAACGAAAACTCATAGCAATCGGTATATCTTTTTGAATGTAATTAAATAGTTGTATTTTTCGTCGGTCTGACAGTACGAGGTAGGGCATAAGCCACTCTATACGAGTGATTTCGATTTTAAAGTCTTCGTATGTAGGTCTTGCATCAACCATTGTAGCCTCTTGTAAAACAGCGTTCAAATCATTTCTCGATCTTGTGAGAATGAGTTCATGCTTAACGTTTACAACGATTTTTCGATAATCCTCGGCGAAACCAAAGATCATTGATCGGGGAACTGTCACATCAAAGTTTCCATTATTATCAGCTATATTTCCCACGTCAGTAATAGGTGTCCAACCAGAATTTTCAAGATACTTTAGTTGACTAGGTGAGAAAGAAGTGTAGCCTTTCATCAAGGTTGTTGCAGCAACGTTTTTACATCGATCAATCTCTATGGCATTCATCTCATATCGAATTTCTTCAAAGAGATGACTGATAGCATTGTTCACAAAAAGAGTATGTTGTACAGCAGTACCATCTTGTTTAGTAATCTTGCCACAAATGTGTAGAGAACTTTTAGATGGTAAAACACACACATCTTGATGCTGAATAGCTATTCGAATTTCATCACTATTGTTGAATGTATGTGAGGTGTAGGGTTGATGTGCATGAATCTCATAATGTGAGACAGATTCGTCAAAGACGACTGGAGATTGTACGTTAAGAATTGCCTCCATCTTGACAGCAGCAGCAGATAAACGTACAAGTTATTTTTTCAGTATTTTTCTCACTTGTTCTATTTTTCCTCCACCACCACGCTTTACTGTGAGACCGAGACTTTGTAGAAATTGACTGTTCTGACGTGTTAATCGTTTGATCACTCGTTGTGGACTGACTGTCTGATGACATACTGAGTTGTTAATATAGCTTCTGTCAGCATTAAATACAATACCCATTTCAGGTGCTTTTCAGATGCAAACGAATTGTAATAATTTCACCTCGAAGATTAATCAATTCACCATCTTGATCTACTAGACGTAGTTGTAAATGATCGATCACTTTCACAGATATCGGTAAGTATATTATCTGTCTAGGAACTTCAATGATTTTGTAACCAGGTGGGACTGCTGGGAAAAATTCATGTATTGTATGAACTTTTTGTTGATTTATGTATGCTCCCGTTGTAATATTACACTCGACTCGTAGAGCGTTCACTTTGAGAATAGCTACTGGTAAATCAGAGTCATGACTTATATAGGGTTTCAAGACTCTTGGAGTAAATCCAAGTAGACGAGCAATCGAGTCACTTGGACGAAAATCGATTTCAGGACTGCATTCAATAATACTACGCAATGTATTATTATTTGGCTTGATACTAACTTTTATGCCTCGCGTATCGAGGATGCCTTGCAGAGTTCGTTCAATATCCTCAATCTCATAACTGCCTGTAGGAAGTTCAATTATTTCTTGTCCAACGTAAAACTTATTGAATTTTACATCGACGTTTGGTATGGAATTGAAAGTTAGCAGCTCAACAAGTCCAACACTATACTGTTTATCTGGATCCAGCTCTATGGGTGGAAAATAGTGCGTCTCGAGGTTTGACGAGGTGCCAGAAAGGCTAAGAGTCATCGACTCAACAACCATCTTGAGTAGACTAATTCAAATGACTCGTGTAGATTTCTTTTTATATAGACAGAACTGCTCCTTTCGATTGAGCTGATTGCAGAGAAATTTGAGGCAGAGATGGCCACAGATGAAAGTTGAGAATTCCTGATACCTCTGATAATTGTACTTGACTTGAGATACTTTCCAGTAGTTCATAAGATCTCGAGGTGGTTGTAAATCACCGAAACTATCAAAGTAAATAACTTCGTTACCATTTTTTCGATAAGCTACCCAATGCGTGCCAGATCCGCTCGCATCATCCAGATTTATGATTGCTGATTCTTTAGCTCGACAACCATTTGTAGGTAGGGCATTTCGCATAAAAACTCCACGAAAATTTGTTATTTTCATTAATTTTGCATACTTGAGTAGATCATAGTCGGTGAGTGCACGTTTTGGCAATCTTATTTCATCGAAGTTTTTTTTTTCCACATTGCTTCTTTTTTGTGTTTTGTTTGAGAAAGATACCGAAGCCTTTGTGATGAGGTTTTAAAAACAGTCCCTTACCGAGTGTCAGCATTTCCATTTTTTCATTGTGTCTTTTTTGCTCTTCCATTTGCTTCTTAGCAGTGTTTGCCTTATTTATTGCTTTGGCGATTCCTGCAGCTCCTCCTGCAAGTGAGCCGACTGCACTAAGACCAGCAAAAAGTGGAATAAGTGCTGGAAGAAAGCCACCTACTTTGCTGGGAACAGGCAATATGCGTGGAACAATAACTTTACTTTTTCCACCGATTTTTTTCACATGCTCACGAGCAGTCTTTAGCGCTGGCTTAATAATAGAGCGGGAGTCATTGCCGGGAATGATAGATTTTTCTGTTGACTTGATCAATCTTTTTAGCGTAATCTTTTTCTTAGGTTTGACAGATCTACCTCTTCCTCCTCCAACACCCATACCGAGCTTCGATTTTAGCTTCATAGTATTTGCTATGGCAAAAGCTGTCGCCCTTTCTTTCAAACCGGCGTCTCTAGATTTTACTCTTTTCCACGCCTTTTCTGCTAAAACCTTATCAGCTGCGTTTCTCTCTTGAATGTTGTCAGGATTCTTCGAGTAGGCAATGTCGTGTTCCTTGCAAGCAGCGTCCAGAGGATTGATTCCTGGATCTCCACGAGCTAGGCGTTTAGCAAGTTTAGTACCTGGACCACAGTACTGATAACCAGGCACATGAAGTTCAATGGGTAACTTGTTGATCAATGTATTCACTAAGCCCGAACCTCTTTTTTTCTGCATGATGCTAGCTCTTAGCGAGCTCATACTAGACTAACTGAGAAAAAGTATAAATGCTCACATTTATAGTAGCTCGAGTCAGTCGTCATATGAAATAGAAGCATGATGGATCTTAAGAAGCAGTCAGCAAAATTGCCAGTGATTAATTTTGATCTTTTGACGCAGCAGAAAAAACAGCAAAATCGTCATGGAAAATTATTACCCAGCAGTATAAGAGCAGTATTTTGCGGTTCATCCAATTGCGGCAAAACGAACGCTCTCTTATCTCTAATCATTCATCCTAATGGTCTGACATTTGAAAATATTTACGTATACTCGAAATCTCTAAATCAACCAAAATATAAATTTTTGGAGCAACTTGTCGAGCCTTTAGAGGGAATGAAGTATTTACCCTTCGGTGAACATGATCTTGTCATATCACCTGATGAAGCTCAACCAAATTCAATGTTTGTCTTTGATGATATTGCTTGTGAAAAGCAGGATAATGTCAAAGCTTTTTACTGCATGGGTAGACACAAAAGTGTAGATTGTTTTTATTTGTGTCAGTCGTATGCACAAGTACCGAAACATTTAGTGCGAGATAATGTCAATTTGTTGGTAATTTTTCGTCAAGATGATATGAATTTGAAACATGTGTACAACGATCACGTTAATACAGATATGACATATCAACGTTTCAAAGATATTTGTTCAATGTGCTGGAATGATGGCAATCATAGTTTTCTTGTCATAGACAAAGATCGTCATATTAATGATGGTCGCTATAGAAAAGGTTTTGATCAGTTTGTAATAAATATATAGAATACGGGAGAAATTTATCATTCAGTAGTGAGACTCTAAACTATCAAGATGTCTGATTTTAATCAACAAACTGCAGTCCTACGTGAAGTTGAGCAAGCTCGAAACGCTGTGAAAAGAAAGTATGATTTATTAAAATTACACAAATTAAAAGTAGAGAAGAATTTAAATGATTCGTTCAAGCCAATCGTGAAACCTCTAGAAAAGCTCATCAATGTAAGTGAAAGAAATTCATCTCCAACAGCAGCAGCATCAGTTAAAAAAGAAAAAGGAAGAAGAGAAAATTGGAGTGGATTAACAAAAAAGACGAAGACGATGACAATGGTGGTGATGATGATGACGATGTTGGCGACAGTGATAATGGTGACGATAATATCGGTGAATCAGCTTTTGAATCAGCTGTAGACTATTCAGATATTTCAGATCATGAAGAAACCATCACTAAAGCTGATGATTTGGATGATGAAAAAACTGATGATAGTGTTGATAAAAACGTACAATTGTTGCGTAATGGACAAGTACAGACCTTGGATACAGTATATGGGGTGCGAAAAATGCGGAATGGTTCTCTCATGATTGGAAATAGCTCTATAAGTTTTGGAAATAAAATAGTCATAGGTGATAAAGAGTATGAAAAAACTTCAGGTCTAGTTGAGTTATTGTTTAAGAAACATCCCGATAATACTTTAATCACTGATAATGACAAGAAAAATTATGCTAAAATTTTAAAAGATACAAATGCACACAGAAAATACTATAATGCAGAGGAAGATGTTCGTGAAAATATGAGTAAGAAATATACTGATTTTGTAAGTAAAATTCTCAAGATTGGTAAAAGCGGACGGGGACTTACGTCATATAAGATTGCTCGTGCAAACACTCATACTGATTACATTTATTGGGATGATCCAAACGAGCTTGTCGATCGTTTAAGATTACTTTTAGCTGAAACATCCGCTGGCAATAACAATCATATTAATGAAATACTATCAATCATTGAGGAGCTTCGTGAAGCTGGAATAATTGTGTAATAATAATTCAGTATGAAAATGAGCATCGATGTGTTTGGACGTCGATTGGTCCACGCAGAAGCAGCTCGTGGACCGCCAGGACTAGGATTCAAGCTGACTAGTAATGGAGATTTTGATTTAGAGAATCGAAAACTGTGTAATGTAGCTAATGCTATAGAGCAATATGATGCTGTAAATCTAGAGTCTGTGAAAAAGTTGATAAAACAAAGAGCTGACAAAATTGTCGAAGATTCCCAGACTACTAAGAGTGTGTTAAATAATAAAGTTACGAAAATTGAGTCTGAATTGGCTATTATTAATAATACGCTATCAGATTTGCAAGATAAATTACGATTTTTGGATTCTAAAGTAAATAAACTTATAAATCAGCATGAAAGCAGGAGTAGTGGAGGAACTTCATAAACCTGCCAGGCGTAATTATCCACGTCGTTCTTTTCTCGTTAAAGATATTGACGAAACTTGGCAAGCAGATCTTGTTGAAATGATTCCATATGCTAAGCAAAACAATGGTTTCAAGTACCTGCTCACTGTCATTGACGTATTTTCAAAGTATGCTTGGACTGTTCCGGTAAAACAAAAAACTGGAAAATGTGTAGCTCAAGCTATGAAATCAATACTAGTGCAAAAAAGAGTACCTAAGAATTTGCAAACAGATCGTGGAAAAGAATTTTACAATAAAGATTTTGATAAACTAATGAAAAGTTATAAAATTCATCTTTATTCTACTTATAGTAATCTTAAAGCATCAATTTGTGAGCGTTTCAATCGCACTCTGAAAGGCAAGATGTGGAAGTTATTTAGCCTACGTGGTACCTACAAATGGTTAGACATTTTACAAAATTTAACTTTACAGTATAATAATAGTCGACATCGAACAATAGGAATGAAACCTGCAGAAGTGAATCGAGACAAAGTTAATCATATACTTGATCGAATTAGAAAGCCAAACATTAATCTGTTTAAAGGAGCTAAATTTAAAGTTGGAGATAAAGTACGCGTAAGCAGAAACAAGGAGGTTTTCGATAAAGGCTATACGCCCAATTGTAATGTAAGTATGTTGTAATGACCCCAGGCAAGTGTGTCAGTACTGTTCTCTTGAAGGAATCTTTTATCGTCATAAGGACTGAGAGCGATCTTTCTCTGTTTAATGGTCTCGACGTTATGAAGTTTTGATCTTATAGCATACTGCTCTCGACTCTGAATGCAGGAATTTTTTAAACAGTCCAAGTAGTCGTTAAATTCAATGGTTTTCTTTACAACTGAAGCCTTAATACCCTTAATTTTTTTCATACTATCTTGATTATTGACACGCGTACTATACATTTTGCTTCTTAATCCAACAAATTCAGTGAGAATCTCACCATTACACTCATCCTTCATGAGTCCGACAATTTTCTTATTAACGCGCGGCATGTTAAATATATTATCTGCAGGATAATCTGATGTATCGAACATGTGGATATTTCTTTTCATATCTTCATAAAAATCATTGCATTGAATAGCATATATTAGACTATCAGTATCTGTATAAAGTAATTTCAAGTTATTTTTGTATACTTTTTGCATATAATTATAATGAAAATCATACATGTGCGTCTTGGAGAGATCTAGAACTGTAAGACCAACATAAATTGGTTTATCTATACATATATCAGTCTTATTCATTTGTATAGCAACTAAATTTTCATTAAATATTGCACTGCTATGAAAATTTGGCTTTGAAATTTGAGCTTCAACACCATATCTTCCATCATATTTACTCATGAGCTTGACTAAAACACGTTTTCTAACATTTTCCATCGTTTTACCAAACACTGCATTGTTCATTAACTTGAAAAAATTCTTTTCAAATTCATTTTTTGCTAATGCTCGCAGACTGCTATTTAAATCTGTGTATGACTTGAGCCATGGTGATTGTTTAAATTTTAGAACTCTATGAATTTTGCGAAGTTGCAACCCATTCGAGAGAGCCTGTTTTAGAGCTACATAGTGAATAACGTAATTTCTTTTAGGATGTAGGGCAGCTAAAAGTTTTTCTTGCTTAGAACCTGGAGGTTTTGCATGTTCAGGACAGAATGGTAAATCATTATGAGCGTTATGTAGTTCGCTAGGATAATCCAAATCAACCTCTAAAATATAACCATGAGAAGCATCTGTTGCAATGGAAAACAAATCAAAATTTTCATAATTTTCAAGCCATTCAAATTCATCATAGGGGAGATATTGTGAAAGGCTATGTCCATATAAATTATTTGCATCTAAATAAATCAAATACTGATTTTTCTCATCCTTATTATAATTTTCACACATGTATTTATGGTTGGCTGTTGCATAACGATTTGAGCATTGACTTAAACCACCTCTGATCCCTCGCTCCACAAACAGTACCATGTCAATATCTGTTAAGAGTTTCAATTGTATACCAGTAAGTTTTAGCATTGCATCCCAAGAAAAGCCTGGAGTAGTGTAGTAGTGTGCAGGATCGAGGCCGTAAACTTTTATACTCTGGTCTCGAAAATTTTCAAAAACATCTGCTAACAACAAGACATCAGTTTTCATATAGAGATCAGAATAATCACCAAGTGTTTGCAAATTAAATGTATTCCACACATTTTGTGCATGTTTATAATCATGATCAGATATATGTGAATCATTAAGTACACTGAAAAAGTTTTCTTTTTCTGGCAATTCACACTCCTCTAACTTATCCCATGAACTTATATATTCATAGGGTAAAACACCTTTTCTCGTTAAGAGCTCAACTTGTTCTCTGCTGAGATCATTAAACTCTTTATTAACAATTTTGTAATCCTGTAGATATGATGCTAATTTTTCTAGTGATGAAGGCATAAATCGAAACGAATCTAAAAATCTAAATTTGATTTTACTATTTTCCACATGTTTAGTGAATGATATATATTTTTCCTTTGTCAGAGGAAGAAGATCAATCTGTCCTGGAAAATGATTTGATACATCAGATATAATAAAGTGTGCATCATATCCACTTAAATTATGAAACACCACTGGTACTATTTTTGAATCTTGATAATTTAGATTACAGCTATTATGTGCTGGTCCTCGGTATTTTCCAGTAAGATGACAGTGATCACGTACTTTGTCATCATCATTCAATTTTTTTTTTGCAAATATGACACGTTTTTGAACTATAATAATCTGTTATTTCAACTTCTGATAAAACTGAGATGGGTACAGGATTTTTATATAAAGTACTTATTTGTTCTTCATTGACTTTTAACTGTTCAGCAAACCATCTTGAGACATCAGGACCTCTATAAAATTTATATTTTGATAATGAGTCATTGTAGCTACATTTAAGATAGTATCCAAGACTATAAATTTCATGGTTTTGTACTGGTCTAGTATTAGTTTTTACATCTTGTCTTATTGGTTTAAGCAAACACTCACAGTCTGCATATATTATAAAAGGTAACTTTTCGCTATAACGATGATTTTTAAACATTATTGCATTATTATTTTCACTAGGAAGTCTAATTCTACAATTATTTATTTTTTTCCAATGTTCTTCATGTCTCATTAAATTATCTTCTTTGAAAAAAGAATTCAAACATCTATCACATACAAAAAGTTTTTTTCCATTTTTGTTTAAATCATTGCTAACTAAACGTGAAAGATGTTTTACATATATATAATGTGATTCTGGTACAGGCTCATCATGTTCTCTCGTTAGTAAAAGAAGATTTATGTGGTGCTTCTTTTTGCATGTTAAATAGAGTGGTACAATGTTTTTGTTTTCTAAGCCGAAAACATTTATTGAAATTGTAGTATTCTGCTTTTCAAAAATCGGTATCTTTTTCAATGATACCGGTAACTCAATACCTTTTAAATTTATTGTATGTTCATATTTAATGTAATGACTCAATCTATTTGGATGATTTTTACGATTTACAGGATACAAGGCTGATAAAATTGCCCATATAAAGCATTTGTTGTCAAAATTTTTAACATTGACGCATGCTCTTCTTTTTTCTATAAATTTTGGTAAAGGTATATAAGAGCTACCAGTACGCATTGGATTAAATTTGTTTATGTTTATCTGTATGTTTTCAATCGAATGTAGAGTCCAACCAGAGTCGCGTTCCTGAAATTCCTCAAGATCTGTAAGTAGAGATTGTGCGACATTAGACTTAAACCATTCGATTAACGATGTAGCAGATAAAATTTCATGATTTTGTGTATTAAAATGTTTAGTCTCGATACATTCTTCTTCTTCTTCTTCTACGCCTTGTTTAACACATATTTTTACATATTTACATGATAAAACAGTATTTACTTTGAAAGCTTTATCATTTGTAAGCAATATATTTTTCATTTTTCGAGAAAATAATATTGCGGCATCTTGTAAAAATTTAGTAACATCTATATGTGCTAAATTAGCTATAACAGCAGTCCTCATACGATTATTAAAAGCGTTATCCATATCTATCCAACGCACACGATCAACGATTTTTTTTTTATTTTGTACTTGTAATCCACCACCACTTTTTCTGCTAACCATAACCTCAAATTTAGCTTTTAAACATTCTATTTTTGCTGTAGTACATAAAATACTTTGTTTTTCTTGAACCGTAAGCCTCTTATTCTTCAATACTTTACGAAACATCTTAAGTGATGAAATAAATTGATTATTCCATCGTGCTAATGTTGTTGAATTAGTAAAAGTAGAATGTAACAATTTTTCAGCTTCTTCTAAGAGCTTGGCTAGTTGTACACATTCAGCTACGATATTTTCCATTTTGATTCTAACAAATAATATATGAAATAAATTAGTTCATACACAGTTAGTCTATACATAAATTATTCAAATAATATAATTAGTCTTTAAAAAATGTAATGCTGCAATAAAATGCGTAATGCATACTCAAAATTGTTGTGGAGAGAGAAAGAGGGAGGGAGAGAAATGCAACTTTGTATGGAAATGTGTAGACCCACCAGTAATTAAAAACTATGAATTTGGAAAACTCCCGCCAGTGCCGATCGCCGGTTAATTGAGGATATCTAGAGCTGACGCGCATGCGCTGTACACCCCCGTTCAGCGCATGTGCATCGGCCTCAGTTAACCAACGGTCGACACTGGCGGGAATTTTCGGGATTCAAAGTTTCAATTAAGGTGTGTGTGTGTGTGTGATAATTTTCTAAAATAAATATACAAATATACATTTATAATTTTTCTTTTAATATAATAATTTTTAAAAAAAGCCAGTACATTATTAATAATCATATATTAATTATTTATATTTTCTTTATTTATGAGAGACAGAGCATTCGACGTAATCTTACTTATTTCTAGTAAAATATTTTCCGGTTCTATTTTCCCATTTTTACATTTTTTATTAGTATTTTTCGCGGTCAATGGAGTAGGCACCTTTCTTTTTGCAGCCTTCTTTGTTGTTGTTGTCGTCGTTGCTGTTGCTGCCAGTGTTGATGTCGTTGCTGTTGCCGTCGGTGTTGCTGTTATTTTTGCTACTGTTGTCTGCAAAAACATTTCCAATAGTCGATTCTATTTTTTCATTTCTGTTAGTATCTCTTGATTTTGCTGCTGTATCGTAGATAAAGGTTTTGATATGGCATCCGTTATTTTGATGATATCGGCACTTTTCATTACATGGAAGAATGTTATGACATTTTTGTCATTGTCAGCTGTTCCAGAATTTTTCGTCATATCAATGACAATAGGTTCCTGCTGCTTTTTTTGTTACCTTTTCCATGGCTGCTTCTGCTTTGGTTGCTGTACATTTTGGAGCTGCTGTTGCTGCTCTAGCTGATGTTCAGGCAGCAGCAGCAGCTGTTCATTTTGCTGCTGGAGCTGAGGCTGTTGTTGCTGCTGCAACACTTCCTCCTGCTGCTGGAGCTGAGGCTGCAGTAGTAGCTGTCGCAATAACTCTTGATGAGGCTGCTGTTGCTGCAGCAGTTCTGCAGTCTGCTGTGGTTCCTCCAGCGGCTGCTGCGGCTGCAGCTGTTCATTCTGCTGCTGGAGCTGAGACTGTTGTTGCTGCTGCAGCACTTCCTCCTGCTGCCGGAGCTGAGGCTGCAGTAGTAGCTGCTGCAACAACTCTTGATGAGGCTGCTGTTGCTGCAGCAGTTCTGCAGGCTGCTGCAACAGTTCTGCAGGCTGCTGTGGTACCTCCGGCTGCTGTTGTGGCTGCAGCTGTTCGTTTTGCTGCTGGAGCTGAGGCTGTTGTTGCTGCTGCAGCATTTCCTCCTGCTGCTGAGGCTGTAGTAGTAGCCGCAACACCTCTTGATCAGTCTGTTGCTGCTGCGGCGTAAGTTCTTGTTGCTGCAGTAACTCTTGTTCGGGTTGTTGCTGCAGCTCTTTATACAAGAACTTATCCAGCTCTTCGCAATAATCGTCCATCTCTTCTTCAGACATTTCAAACATGTTATTCGTCATTTGATGGATATCTAATAGTCTATCGAATTCTAGGCAATCTGCTGACGTGGGGGTTGCTGCAGTGCTAGGTGATTCCCGACTCTTCATGGTATCAGCATCCACCAATATATAATCCAATCCTAACGTGTAGTTAAAATTATTCTGAAAGAAAAATCTTTTTTATTAATTATTATGTATAAAATGTTTTTAAAATATAAAAATTGTCTAAATATAATTTTTACCTTGTCCACTGCATTCGGATCATCTTCTTTTAACTTCCACATCAAGTCGAGGTTTTTCTATAAAAAAATAAAACAAAAATGAATAATATGTTGGATTTATATTTGAATAAAATTTTTAAACATTATTATTATCCATTCTTTTTATTATAATGGTTATAATACTAGATTGTTCGCGTTTGCTATTTCGAAATAATTATTCAAAAAGACTTGATATTTAATGATAAATTTTATTGTTCGCAAAGATTAATAGAATCTATTTGAATAGTATTTATATTATTATTTATATATTTTTAAAATTGTAAATTGCTCATTTTAATAACTTTTAAGTAAGTGTACAATAATAATAGAAATTTTAATTGATAGAGAGAGAAAAACAGTATCAGGAAATTTATTTGTGGTTAGGGAGTACTAAATAAGTATTTGGTAAATTTGTACGTTTTTTATTGCAAAATATATTTCATTCATACATGGAGAAAAGTGGTAGGGCTTGGGGAGCGTGATGCTGTCCCGGCGGACAAGACTGCTTGAATCAGCGCGAGGCGGCGTGACCTACGAGCTGCTCAGCTGTACTGGCACGCGCTGCCGCCATGTTTCCGACCACAACCCACGCGGTGGAAGAATCACCTCGTGGGGCCGTGATTGTATCAGAAAGCGGCGTGATCGACGACGCGGTTTTGTTTAGTGCTGTCAAAAATTACGCTAACGTTGTTCCTGAGTATACGTGTTTTATAGTTAGTATATTATATAGTTCTGTGTGGATCCTTGAAAGCACCTCAGTGTTATCATGCTGTTATTGGCACATACATATACGATTTTGAGAATATTATCAGTTGCATTGATTACATCTACAAATTAATGTTGACGCTGACAATCGAATTCCCAGTAGTTTGTAATCACGTCTGGTCTTTGTTGCAAAAGCACATATACTGCATGCAACAAGAAAAAAAAAATTTGTAATTCCCAGATTGTGAAATTGATCTGTAGCATTGATTAAGGATTGCGCACGTTTATTACATATGTAAGTGTATATATTATTTTTTTAAATGGATCTCAACGAAGAAGTTATAAAGTTAACATGTCAACTGTATGCGAATCTTAGCATATCGAAAACTGAAGTACAATTTATAATTGAGCTCATTGAAAAATTCGTAACTGATACTTACAATCCATTTTTATTAAAACGGTTGAATAAATCTTTGTTCAAAACCGTCAGTGAAGAAGTTTCTGCAGAAATAAATAATGTATTTCGACTATATAAAGATCCGTTTGAAATAGTAAGTTCTGAGTATAAAAGAATATCATTATATAAAAAACTAGGTTTATATGTCGAGCCAAAAATTATAGCAGTAAATTCAATCACAAAAGCGAAAATGGAGGGAAATAATATTATTCTAGAAGAATCAGATATCCCTTTACTGGAAGTAGATATTAAACGCGCGTTTAAAAGATTATTACAACTACCCGGATTATTTGACGCTACGTTGTCATACATGAAGTTTCTAAATGAAGAAAAACATCTTCTAATAAATATTGTACAAGGAGAATTGTGGCAAAAGACACTTAAAACGTTTGACAAAAAGGGTATTGCATTACCTTTAATTCTGTATTTTGACGACTTAGAATTAAGAAATGCGCTGGGGAATCACGCTGGCCATAATGCGATTGGTGCAATGTATGCGTCAATCCCTTGCTTGCCACCTACGTTTTCATCTAAATTAGAGAGCATTATATTTGCTACATTGTTTTATACAAAACATCGTACATTGTCCGGAAATTATTTGATGTTTCAAAATGTTGTAAATCAGTTTAAAGAAATGCAGGAAAATGGCATAAAAATTGATATAGATAATAAAAGTTACGACATTTATTTAATTCCATGTTTAGTAGTAGGTGATAACGCAGGTCTAAATTCAATTTTTGGATTCGTAGAATCATTCTGTTCAAGATATTACTGCCGTGGATGTTACGCTACTTCTGAGTGTGCAAAAACGTTAATTAAAGAAGAAACATCTTTATTAAGGACAGTGCAGAAATACGAAGAAGACATTAAGCATTTCGATCATCAGCAAACTGGAATTAAACAAAAATGCCTATTTAATGATTTACCTAATTTTCACTGCATCGAAAATTTTACTGATGATGTAATGCATGATTTTTATGAAGGGGTGTGCAACTATGTCATACCGAAAATATTACTGATATATATAACCGACAAAAAATATTTTACAATAGACTACTTTAATTTTAAATTGCAGAGCATAGATTTTGACTTTGAGAATGATAATAAAGCGCCTGTAATAAGCCTTCAATATTTACAAAATAACGAAAAATTAAGATTATCCGCATCCGAATGTCTTTTTTTAACGAGATATCTGGGTATTATAATTGGTGGAGCAGTTCCAAGTGATTGTGAATATTGGAAACTGTACACAAAATTGAGAGGAATTGCACATATTTTGACCTCGCCTGTTTTATCACAATCGCACATTTTTCAATTGGAAATGTTAATAACAAAGCACCACAAACTTTATATAAAATTATTTGGCGATCTCAAGCCGAAATTCCACTTTCTTCTGCACTATGTAAAAGCAATATTACAAAATGGACCTGTGGTTAAATTTTCTTGTATGCGATACGAATCATTTCACAGAAAAATTAAAGAGTCGTAGCATTCATCTGCGTCAAACGTAAATATTTTACAAACGATCGTTAATAGATATGAGTTAAGTTTAATGTATTTTAGTATAAGTAGATATAAGGAAAAAGTTATTATATATGGTTCCAAACAGAAAGATAATTTTGATCAAGGTTTTTTTCAATCAGTAAAGACGAAAATTTGCTTGAAAAATTGCACGGTCAATGACATTACTTATAAAAATGAGATGTGTGTCCTTATTGATGTATCAGATGATGGCCCTGTATTTGGACAGATAAAAAAAATATATGTAGTCGATCAAAAAATAGTATTCAACTGTAGATCACTTGATACTGTTGGTTTTAATTCACACTTTTTTGCATATAGTGTTAATGTAAATAGTGACGAAAAATATGTATATTGCGACAATTTAATAATAAGAACACCTTGTTTACTTTTTCAAAAACATAATTGTTTTGTTTCTACGCGACATATTGTATAATTAAAACAATAAATACAGAATGAAAATTATATTTTTATTACGTGTATGTACATTAGAATTTCATAATAATAAACAATTGCTTTATATATAATATAGATCAATTGTCTATTCGTTATAAGCACGTGACCCTATAAACATCCCTATAAACATCAGTACTTTTCAACTATATATAACACGAAACGGAACTGTGTTGCGGATCGCGCCGCTCTTCCAACCGATCACGCCCGTGCAGGGTGATTGATCCGCCGTGTGAGAAGTGTTCAGAACCATGGCGGCAGCGGGTGACGTCCACAACTGAGCGTGAGTACGTTAGCGCCGCCTCGCGGTGAATCATGGCAGTGCTATCCGCCAGGATCGCATCACGCTCCCCGAGCCCTACCACTTTTCTCCGTGTATACAATGCTCTTTCCATATTAGTAATGTAACATATTCGGTAATGGCAAGATGTACATATTTCGAAGAACTTTCATGAAAATACAAATACTTTCAATATCCGTAGTATCTATAACGTAGGATTCTCTTCAATTTCGTTGACTATTTGTAAAATACCATAATGTTTACTTAGACATTTTCGTGCTTGGAGAATATTACAAATTCTTAATTTTTTCTGATTCTCTCTATCTACTACAAATTTATCTATTAGGGAAAATCTGTTATCGTTTAGTAAAATGAATGAATTATTTGACCTTAAGTTTGATTCACGAAATGTCTCATATAAACATCTATCTTTTACGATTTGTGAATATAATTTGGCATTTATTGATACATTTAGACTTGCCAATAAGCAATCATTTACACTGTCGCCTCTGCTAAAATAGCTTATATCAGAAAGTTTAAAATAATTATATACATTTGAATTGAGAATATCTTCGCGGTATACCGTGACTAAAACACTTAGATGTGGATATGAGCTCTCTTGTAGAAGTGTTGCAGTATGATTAATGTTAATATACCTCATTATCTAAGAGCACCTCTAAAACCCTTTGAGTACCTGATAGTTTTTAACAAATTGTGATTTCCTGATTCGAAAGAGAAAGTTGAATGACACCATAGTGGTCCCCAATTTAAGATACTTTCGGCTATATGCAAGAGTTAATGTACGTAACTCATTGCTTTCTTATCGAAGAACTTCTCAGTTTTAGCTACAAATTCGTATAGCACTTTACCTACTTTATTTAATTTTGACACATGAATATTATCGTTTAGTAAAATGTACAAACTTTCTACAAATAAAAGCCAGTGATAATAATATAACCTCTGCTTAAATGTTCTGACAGAATTACGGCGCTATAATATATAACATAATTTTTCCATTCCTTTTTTTTATGGCCATTTTTTGATTTTTGAAAAACAATATTTTGCGTTTTTTTCAATCATCCCATTGTTACAAACAATTCAGCTATAATGCATTTAAAAGAGAATAAAATTACCTACTTTTCCTCGTTTGGTCTTCGGGATCAACCGCTTCGTTTGGCAGATAAAATAAAAAAGGAAATTTTTTTTTAATTCGTATCTCTGAAACTAAACATCATTACCTTACGAAACAAATCATGTCGATGGACCACGTGTCAAACTATATCCCATTGAAAATTACAGTGATTTGACAACTTATTTTTTCAGTAATAAATCGAAAACTGAAAAAATGAGTTTTTTTGTGCCTCGATAACGGACGTAAAAAGTCCTTATTCTACTTGAGATTTTGAGAAAAAGTAGATATTTTATGTGTTTCGGCTAAGTTCATTGCACAGCTTTCAAACCCCTATGGTTCTTAAAATATCAAGGTTTGAATAATTTTTTAAAATTTTTTGATTTCTAATATCTCTAGAACAATGTAGTCAAATGCTTTAAAATTCTATTTGGTGATTTAACATAAAAAAGCTATCTGCTGATAAAATTAAAAACGATTTCGTCAAACAATGCTCAAGCAAAGAGCTAAAATGTAAAAACCATTTTTCTCAAAATTTTGTTTCCTCTTAAAGAGGTGTCATTGCACGTCATTAAAGTCCCTCCCTTGCGAATTTTGCGAATTTTTTCCCACCCACCCACTCATGTATGATACACTCCTTTTATACCCCTCGTTCTACGAAATGCCATAGTATTTTGTTAAGAAAATTGCTTCTTCAGCAAAATAATTAAAATTAATAATATCAATTGGTAAAATTTTTTATCTTTTTTTTACAGTTTAGTCAGTTCATTATTATACAAAATATATCAGATCCAATATTATGAAAAATAACATTTTTTAACACACCCCAGCATAAAGTAACTTTATCCCCGGCGAGTCGAGAATAAAGAGCTACATTTATGTGTATAGAAACGGAGGATTCAGAGAAATAACAAGAATTAACGACGAATTAAACATCGACTACTATATCTATAATTATGGGGAGCACTGAGCTTATGCCTCGCTGTTACAATAGCGACCGTAGAGCATCCGATTGCCCTTGTGCGTCTCGACTTAGATTTTAGCGTTTTTGTGTGCGTGTGTGTATGGATTATTTATTTGAAAACAATAATAAAAGCATTAACATACTGTATATTTAAACAATATTTTATTTATTAGAACTACGAATTTAGTTAGAGAAAGCTACGTGCCAATAATGAATTGGCAGCGGTTTTTTCATTTAAACGTTAACATTGGTATTGCTAAGCATAGCAACTTGATGAAAACCATCCTAGTATAAATCATCGCTCCCTACGAAGAATAGTACTGTTCAAATTTCTCGTCATAAATACCACAACTCATTTGACGCATGATAGACTAGCACAACTCAAAATTTCCCGCAAAGACTAGCACAACTCAAACTTTAAACAACGAATTTCTTTAAAAATTTCCCGATTTTTGCGAAACTGTCCCAAATGAACATTTTTAAATATTCTTAATTTACAACTTTTGACCGAATTTAAAATTGTTTTCCCAAATACAATCATTTTTTTTTAAGGACATTTTTTAATTATTTACTTTTTTTTTTTAATTTCTGAAACCTTTTAAAACTTTGAGGTTTGTCTGTCTTTGTCCAAGATTTTCAAGAACTTAAGGCGTCCAGCCTAGGTTAAATCCTACAAAAAAAAACAACAAAATATTCGACTGATAAAATTTTTTTTTTACGAAAATAAAAAACATAAAATATCTACTGAAAATATTTACACTATACACTATTTCTACTGAGAAATATTATATATATATATATATATACTATACAAAATCACTGACCAAAATTCATGACATTGTACTATATAAATAAGTGTTTTTAGTCACTTGCCACGGCTTTGTGAAAGATCTGGACCGTCTTCTTTACTTTACCCTGACTTAAAATGTACCTTAAACATGTTCCCTCAGACCTAATGAAAGACGTTTTTGAAAAATATTAATTAAATGTTGTTAGCAACAAGTACAGTGTGAGAAATATTAATTAAATTTATTAGCTACGTATACAACGTATCGATAATAATATTTAATTAATATTTTTCAGAAATGTCTTTCATTAGGTCTAAGGAGGTATGTATAGGTAGGAATAGTGTATATTGTAAATATTTTTAGTAGATATTTTTTGTTTTTGAATTCACGTAAACAGAAAAAAATTTTATTAGACGAATATTTTGTTGTTTTTTGCAGGATTTAATTTACCCAGGCTGGACCCCTTAACCAACCAAATTACCTAATAAAAACCTTAAATACTTACATTTTAAGTAATATAAAGTTGCAAGTTGTGCTACTCTTGACTGCATTTTTGAACTGTGCTACTCTTCGTAGAGACCGAAGAAATATACATTTGTTAAACTGTTTTAAAATTGTGCTTTATTTTTTTTTAGGATGAAACTTCGAAAAGTAGCTCAACAGCAAGTGAACTAGGTTTGGCAAATGTAGGCGGTGTCTTTGTCGTATTGATGGGAGGCATGGGAATTGCATGCGTTGTTGCAGTTTGCGAATTTTTGTGGAAAAGTAGAAAAATTGCTGTTGAAGAGAGGGTGCGTATTTATATTTTTTAAATTTCATTAATGTTTTTTTGTTCTAATATGACTAAAAAGTATTTTTAAAATAGAAAATAAACATTAGTAATAACCAGTACATATATTGGTTGAAATGTATTAAAAATGTTCACGCTATTTATATATTAGTAAACGTTCTATATGATGTCTTGAAATCGGCGGTAAGCCATAACTGTTGAAGTACATGCCCATTCTATTATTTATCGATGTAGATAGCTATCCAATGAGTTCCTGGTTTAGTATGGTCGTCCGTATTACTCACTATTGCTGTTGGCGTCGTCAGTAGATTGGGTATCCGATCCAACGCGTGAACGCCAATTGTCTGGGCTTTGAGCCCGTATAGGGCTCGCATTATTTGTCTTTTACGCGAAATTTGCAAAAAATCATGCTCAAGAATTATTGCCATTGCTAGAACTTTAAAAAAGGAAAAACAAAAATCCTGGGGGTGGGGAGACAGACAGCAAAAAGCATTTGATAAAGTAAAAGAGCTTTTTGAAGAAGACGTTTGCCTCGCATATCTCGATCCATCCAAGCCATATATCCTCCGTTGCGACGCGTCAGATTCGCAATCGCCGGTGCCTTATCACAAATCGATGACAACGGAGATGAACGGGTTATATATATATATATATAAACCGGGAGAAATTATTATTGCACTTTTAAAAATACAAAAATTCTCTAAAGACTTAATGTATATATTTAAACACTTGTCAAAGTTCCAACACAATGACGAGTATTTAAATAAACTATTTACTAAAAATTTGGATCATAAAGATCAAAATTTGAATTTCACTTATATGTATACTTGAAAATGATATAATTTACAAAAAGAATCAATCTAATCAATATAAAGTAATGGTTCCCAAAGAAATGATAGAACCTCTCATTCTTGAAACACACGAAACTCATGGTCATGTAGGCGCGAAGAAAGTAATTCGTGTGTTACAAGAAGATTTTTACATTAAACATTTAAGACATAAGGCGCATAAACTTATTTCATTTTGCGACTCATGTCAAAGGAACAAAGTTTCCACTAGATCATGCGTTGCGCCAATGGAGCCAATAATTCCGGAAGCGCCACATGACTTATTATCAATCGATTTTTTCGGCCCACTACCGACCAGGCGTGGCGGTATGAAATATTTTCTTGTAACCATAGATGCGTTTTCAAAATTTGTTGTATTATATCCAATTTGTAGACAAACATGTGCTACAGCGATTAAGAAAATTTTTAACTATTACATTTTGTTGTACGGAAAACCGAAGCGTATTTCATATGACCACGGCTCACAGTTCACTGCAAAGGCGTGGATAGAAAAATTACAAACAGAAAACATTGATTTAGTTTTTTCATCGATCCGACATCCACAAAGTTATAATGTCGAACGCGTGAATAAAGAATTAGGTAGATTTTTTCGTACGTTCACGAGTGAAAAACACACTGGTTGAGTCGGATACATTAATATCATTCAAACGATTATAAACGAAACCTATCACGGTACAACAAACTTCACTCCTTAGTGAAGTTTTGAATACTTACTTAGGAATACCTTACTTAGGAATAAAACCTAAACGTGCGTGGAAAAATTGGATTCATACGATTGATCCAAAAAATGAACCGTCACATGAACAAAAAATTTTCTTTGCGCGCGAACGAATTATGTCTAAAGCTCAAATGAGGGCTGAGCAATATAATCTATTAAAAAAGCCATTTTTTGTTGAATTTAACAAAGGGGACGAAGTCCTCGTAAAAGCTAATAATGTATCAGATCTAGAAAATAAAAAATCTAGAAATTCTTCTCTATTTACGAAGGTTCGTACATTATACAAAGAAAAATCGGAAAAACTTCATATTTTTTAGTCGACCAAGAAAATCAAAAAGAGAAAGGTCGCTTTCACATAAGTGATTTAAAGAAATATAAGCGGAAACGTTTAGTTTCATTTGAATAATTAACTATCATTAATGTACCTATGCAAATACAATTACATATGTAAAGAAAAATGATTCACTGTATAGAACTTACTCTACAAGTGCTATTCTTAATATAAAAATAAACAAAATCATTTAATAAAATTAAAAACTTGTAAAGAAATCCTGAAATTAAAAAATTAATACTTTCACTTGGAGCAATGCAAACAAGGCTTAAACATACTCCACAAAGACTAAGAAAGGAATGTTGACAAAGCCACTGCCTTCCCCTTTTTTTCATTCAAACACTGTAATGTCGTGTCAATACCTTCAAAACAAACTGTCACTACCAGTTTGAGAGGTATAAGTTCTTCATCAAATTTTTCTGCAAATTTTAACCAATATAAGGGCAAACTAGATCTGACTATCGTCAGTACATTTTTGGAAGTCGCAACTCTTAAGCGCTTTTAAAAATTCAACGGCAATATGGGACGTGAACGTGAATTGGTATTCTTGTTGAAAGAACCCAAAAAGGGTAAATTTGCCACCGAATACCAGGATCCCTTCGAAGTAATCAAAGTCAATCGAGCAACGAACAACGTAAAAATCGGAAACGGTCAAGTAGTAAAAACCGTACACATTGATAAAATTCACCGGCCTAGTGAACTCGCGGCTAGGTCGGAAATCTTCGACGAACAGCCCGAAGAATAGTCGTTCTTTTTACTGTTTTTTTTGTGCGGCACCGGGTGTGCGTAGTGCCACGCAAAAATTGTTTAAATACCCAAACAAACAAAAAACGGAGAAACCATAAAAACAGCCCGGCGAGCCAAGCGGCACATTTATTTTTCCAAATAAGATCGGTCAAAAACATCGTTCGTTTTTCAGAGCGGTCAGTACCCGCGCCCATATGGAAAACGACAGCAGTGCCGAAAGGAACCGCAACCAGCCAATCTACTTATTGAAAGGAAATTTAGGCTTGATCACAGAAAAGATCGCGCCGCTAGCGACGTCCAGCACAGACTGGAAGATCATTCACAAGACGGATTTGCGTCCATATTTCCAAGCAAGCGCAGTATTGGTGAATGCAGCTTCGAACGTCGTACAAGCGTGCGGTTCTAGGTGCCAAAATTCAAGTTTAATCGAGGAAGCGACATCAGTTACGCGACAAGCGGAACGCGTCTAGATCTGCTGCTCGTCAACGCGGCAGACGGAGAGCAGCATCGCGTCCGCCGATCTCTACTCCCCTTCGTCGGTTCCATTCATAAATTTTTATACGGGACCCTAGATGAAGACGACAAGAGAGAAATTCAGGCGTCGATTAAACTCATAGCCGACGATACGCGCCAAACAGCGGCGCTATTAGCTGAGCAGACGGAGGTCGTCGAACGTGAGCTATCTGATCTAAGCGATAGGCAAATTAGAAGTCATCATAGAAGTTTTAGAAGACAAGACCGCTTCTCTTTTCAGAGAATTGGGGGCCCAAAACGCAATGGCAGAAATGAGGGATGCACATTTTTAACTATAACTATGAATATCAATTACGAATAAGCCAAGCTGCGTACTATCATGGATAACGCTCTAATACATAACCGATTACAATTAAGTCCTTTTTTCAATTTTATACTTTTGTGATTTAGGATGCAGTTACATGCAACACGAGGAGAATTGGATGAGTTTCAATAATGATCGAGTGAAGATTAAGAATCAAAATGAAAAAGATTCAGAAAATTCATCGAATTCTGATAGCGACAGTTATGGTAGTAAAGAAGACTTTGTCAGTGACAATGATATTGATTTTGAAGGTAAAAACTTGACTATTGGTATCTTTATAGATTCTATTTGCAAGGATGATGAAAATGCTCATACTCTACAAACTGACAACGCAATATCTAAATCGTTGATTCAATTTAAACAAAATGCCAAGGATGGCTGTGTACAAGATGATGAAAATCTAAACGAGTCAAATTTCGTCAACTCATCTATCTATGATAGCAATGATCAATTAGAAAATATTACAGTTGACAGTATGAATGAAAATCAATATGAAAGTACTACGATTCCCACCAAAAAAATAGAAGCTAAGAAAGCAAAACTTGAAATAGACAACAAAATAACAGCTAAAAGAGGAAAATTCCTCAGACCTTGCGACGACATTCATTTTTTACAGCAAAAACCAACTAAAACGACATGTAGGAAACGCAAACTTATACAAAACAGTAATAAATTCGCATCTAAGAAGATCAACAAAAAAAGAAAAATTCTGGCTACATACGTCGTATACGGAGTTAAAGTTTACTGTACATAGTACAATACGGTTTGAAATCTACCATTGCTTGCAAATAAAAGTTTCTAGATATAAGATACAAGTCACCAGCTTGGGGTACAAGATCACGTGCAAAAATATAGTGATTTTATTCGATGTTATGAAAAATAATTTTAAATCGCCAAATGATTTTGTAACGTCTGCTAGATCAGAAACATACTTCAAAAAACGAAAACAAAACGTTCGTTCAAAACAATTGCTTCTATATATTTTGGAAGATGTAATAAAAGTAAATCACTTTTTAAAAGTAGGAAATTTACTCCTTAAAAAAAATACAGGTAATGATGAAATAAATAAAAGTAAAAGTCGCATTGAAAAACCAGTTTCAATTTCCAATCAATTTCACACACACACACACACACACACACACACATTAAGACATTAGAAGAAACGAATTCAAGTTTAGCAAATAGCGATCTAAGTTTTGCGTTTAACAATGACATTTCAAGCTCTTCTATTAAAAACGAAACTGATAATAAAAATCATAAATTAATTCTGAATGGAAATAGATTGGGGCGAAAGATTTATAGCATAAACAGTAGTCCAAAAGAATTGCGTTTTGAAAACACTTGTCCTTTTGACAGCGTTTTAGAAATTATAATTACAATGTACCTTGAAAGTGATAGTTTTAAACAACATATAGCACAAAAACGAAATAACAACTGCCCTAATATTTTTAACTGCATAATTGATTACTGCGATAATAATTTTAATCGTAATAATGTGTATAATTGTAGAAGTAATATTCTATATTTCTTGTATCAAAATGCTCAAAACTCTTAAGATTCTAGTGTTATCGACTGCAGGGACAATGTAGGAAGTTTATTGGAAAAATTAATGAAGCCATTACCTACTGTCGTAAAAAATTTGAGCTGCTCATCTTGTGGGTATAACAAGAAATTAGTATTTTTTAGTAGGTCTGTGTCGGCCTCGCAATTTGTCGATGGTGGTATAAAATATTTGGATACATATCTCCAGGATGATTTACATAACTCTATCACAGTTTGTATGGAATGCGCTGAAAGAACTTTAAAGACAGTCTATGAACTTTCTAGTTATTTTGTCATTGATTTGGAATTTTTGCATGAAGAAAGGAATGCTGGTTTTATACATAGAAGTGTAAAAAATATAGCAAACGTAACATACAAAACAGATTTTAGTGAAATACTGAAAGAGATTATTTTAAAAGACCATGATTTTGAACTCAAAGGAGTAATTGCTTATACATATTCAGAAAATGATGAATGGATATTGTACAACGATCTAGCTTCAGATGTAATAGATTAGAATAGCATTAGATAGCCCCCAGAACAAAAAATAGCTTTATTTATATGAAAGGTAATGTATTTATTTGATCAACAAGTGAGCATCAGTATTTTCATTCGAGCAACAGATTATGTATGTATAAATTTCGCATATCAGTAAAACCAGGTACATTTCTTTATGTCGTATGTAATTTCTTAACTTTGCGCGTATCTTAGTTTGTTCTCTTGTTCCCATATGCACAAGATACAATGATCGTGTCTTTCTTACTCTGAACATGGAAGAAGTTGCCTGGAATTCTTATACAGGCATTGCCTGCATACACAGCATCACCTGGAGGAGCGCATCGATTTATTATTGTGTAATTACTGCAGCATTTTCAACTGCACCTGAAATGAGAATTAACAATCAATTCATTAGCTGCTATTTGAAAAAGCGAATCAAAAGTAAAAGCGCGCGCAAGGCGAGTCCATACGAGCGCGGAGCGCGGCAGCCGGCGAGCGACTCAGCGACGACGCGCCAGGTGGCGCGAGCGGCGTACGCGGTGCGCCGTGAACGCACCTATACATATCCGCGTCGCGCGCCTTTATAAGGCGGATCGCACGGCACGATAAGCAGTTTTACTCGAGCTCCACTCCGGGTAGTATCGTGCGCACAGGTTACTACAGGAAACAGCGAGAGATAGACCTGCGCGGATGAAATCGTCTCGTGAGCTCACGTGACGATTTGGTAGACGAACCGAAACCCGAAACTCCGAATTGCCGTCGTGAGCACACGAGGCAACCCGGAACACCCGAGCGACATCGAGCCTCGTCTACGTGAGCACACGTGACGATACCCGGTGCCACCGTAAAAATCCAAACCCACATTCCGATATATTGCTGCCACCCTCTGCCACTGTGAGCCCACAGGGTTGAGGGGGTAACAATTACAACACTGGCGATTCACCCGGTCGTGCGCTCACGTCCTGGTGAAACAAAGGTAAATTCCTAACCAACAAAGCCAGCCTTACGCCGACATCTCACGACTCGCTTTATCTCTGTGCGCACACAAGATAAAGAGAAGATTTGCGAAGCCGTGTGCACACAACTCCACAAATCCGAGGGATAATCTCAAAATCCGCCACCGTACCGAAACATCGTAGCCGCGAACACCGAATCAAACAAACTCCATGAGCCGTCATCCAATGCTACAGCAGACTCATCCTCTGGTAATGCATCTGAAGGACTATTGCTAAGTCCATTAGGAGCATCTGCAATGTTCTGCAATGTCAGAAATAGAAAGTTAGTTGGATCAAAGTAGAATCTAAAAAATCGTAATTATTAAATACATACAATGGATGACCGTCCATGAACTGTAGGCATATACTGAACACATTCCAGGAAATTGGTCAGAGAATGCTTCGAGCATTCGATTTGTTAATACTGCATCTGGTGAAATAACATATATGTTGCTTTCACATAGGGGGTATATTATGGTTGCTTTGGCCCTGTAGACCAGATATCCAGTTAGCAGAAAAAGTCCGAGTTTGCAGCCAAACTTTGCAGACTTTTTAGTGGATTATATACTTGTATAAGGCGACACAAATCTGGAGAATGATCTGTGGGTAGGGAGTCGCGCAGGTCCGTTGGTTCAGTCAAAAGCAGTAACCCATGGTATGGTCTCAGACTGTTCAAACATCTGTCAATGATTTGTGGGTCCACTACGAAACATTTATTGTGAGTCAGGTGATCTTTTTGAGGTAGGCAAAAGCTTACCTGTATCCATTTGACAATCATAATATTTATGATTCCATGGGTGCTCAGACTGTTGTCAAAAATCGATTTTAAGTCTCGAGCCAGCGAGCCCTTTTGTAGAATGGTTTCATAAGAAGATCCATCTGAATCTCTTCTGACCTGAAATTTTAAATTACATGACATTTATGATTCTAATTTTGAAAACAAGGTATCTTATTACCTGGCAGCAACCTCATCGTACGTTGATACCATGATTTTGATTTCTTCTGTTAGAAACCCACATAAAATACCTGTTGTTCCAGCTCCAGTGTATGCAATTATACACCTACTAGTTGACAACTCCCACAATTTGATCAGCGAGTCTTTTCCTGATGACAGTAGATACTAAAAAAAGGTTTAGGACTTGATAATAATTCTTACGTATACTTTTCTTTATGTAAAATAAAAATTTTATATACTTTTCCATTTCTTGTAAAAGCAACAAAACAAGCTTGATAACTATCAAGTGCTTTCACGGATGTATTAATATACCTATCTGAAACTGCATCCCACAACTTGATGCTTCCATTTTTACTTGCCGATGCATAAGTCAGGAGAATATTTAATGCTAGTATAATACCACTTGTATGCTGATGATTTGGAATGCTGCACACAAAGTATTGTGCTGTATTAACATCATACTATCGTACAACTGGATGATTAGTTCCAACCACCAGATAATCACCAGTTGGATTAAAGGCTAAACATCTTATTTGATCCGAGTCTGTACGAAATGCTTTCTTAACACTAGCTTTGCTGAAGTCAAATAATTGAATGGTAAAATCTTTACTTCCAGACACTAGAATTGGTATGCTTGGATGAAATTCTAAGCAGGTTACTTCCTCCAAGTGGTCATAAAATATTCTAATTACGGAATGTCCTCCTGACTGATCACCAGGAACTTCATCTGGTGCTGATTTGGCTAGCATACGATCAACATCAAGAATTTTTATCGAAGCATCAACTGATCCAGTAACTATCAATTGGCCATCCGCTGAAAAGGCACCAGCTCTACAGTTTCCTTAATGTGATGTGACATACGCAGTTTCATACTGAGCAGGTTCTGAAGCTTGTATCTGTGCTTCAGTTTCGAATTCTAGGTCTAATCCTGGTCCTAATGTATTTTCAACAGCTGTGAATGATGGTATATGGTTGTTTTCTTTTTTGGACCTATCTGGCTCATTTGCCATACTGTTATGGAAGAGCTTCTAGAGAAATGCCACGTAGAACAGCCAATTCATCAGCCTACAACTTTTCAGCGTGCTATTATTTCTTCGAATGCTGCTTTGTAGTAATTTAAAACAGTTTCATTGAAGTTTCACTCATCAGCTATGCTCTTGCCAACTGTTTTACATGAGAAAGAAAGATAAGATTTAGTGTGTGAAAAACTAATACAACATTAGATATTGCGTAAAAACAAGTTGAGAGAAATAACGCCATACCTGGATACTGATTTAATAATCCAACCATAGAGCTGCATCCTCTCTTGTATAGGAAGTTGTCTCGATAGCCGAATGATCGACCATTGATCTTGAATGGCAATCATTCAGCAGGCTGGTACAGACCAGGTGCAATCAGCAATAAGTTCTGCGTACTTGTGTCTGACCAAAAATGTAGCCACAGCTTCTGAACTTTTTCAGGTGCATCTTCTTGGACTACATGTCCATGGGCTGTGAGAACTTGCAATTGGAACTTGCCTTGCATCTGTGCAACAGTAAGTTTTCTGTCTAGTCTGTCTACACCTCCCTGTTTCTTATTTGGCCACTGCAAACGCACCATTACACCTACTACTTTTGCTATGGTTGAAAATGTTCATGCGTGTAAGCATAGGAAGCCCCGCATAAATCTAAGAGCGTCAAGTGCTTTTCCTTTCACTACATGAATAACAATAACAACAACCTCATTTTGAACCAACGGTGCTGTCCTGGCTGCAACGGCACCTTGTAAGCTGTGACTATAAACAAGAATTACAGGTCTGTTTTCTGATACTGATTCCAATATACTGTAGCTCCTCGAGTACAGTTGCATAGAATTCAAGTTTTTGAATCGTGCAAGTAAAGAAGTTGCAATACCCAACACTAACTTCTTTTAATCAACTAATAGTGGATGATATTTTAGCTAAAGCAACTCTTGGTACACTGTTTCCTGAAGATCCACCGTTAAGTACTACTGCTTCACTTTTGGTCTTCAGCTTCACTTTCCAAGCATCTTGCAAATTTTTAACTTTGTCGTATTGCCACATTACACAAAGCTGCTACGAAATCAAAACAACTCCACTGCTTCTCTATTTTTGTTAAATAGTCCCATTCAGCCACGTTTAAAAGAAATAACAGTACACTAGTCTATTATTTTCTTATTATAAAGCTTACACCATGGTAAATCAAATTCGGATCGGTGTAGCCGTGCGCACACGACTCCACCGTACCGAATGAACTCCTAACCTCAAAACCCGCCACCGATCCGTCATACCGCCACCGTACCGAAACACCGAATCATTCTTGTAACGAAATCGCGTAGATATTCTTATAAATTGTCAACCATGTTAGTTTAAACAATTCTATTTGTAAAGGCGCAATATTTTTAACAAGACGCATTATTGATTTCTGTTTCAGCCGGGATTTAACAACTGATTCCAAATTGCTATTCTTTACTTAAGAAATATATTTGTTATTATTAAAAATATAAAAACAGACTCTTTTCTTGCCCCTTTCCCTTATCCAGATCCTGGAACCGACTGACTATCCAGTCTCCTGGGGAAAGTTGAACCTTTACATGTGTTTCTATAGGTAAAGTAACGCCAGATATGTTCTTTTGAGGTTCTATTGAAACGTTCAACGACCGCTGCTTTTACATCTGGATTAGGCGCGACACCGAATAATATGCCGTTTTACTCGAGATACTTTTAGAATACCGCACACAAACTCCTTTCCCCGATCTGACTGCAGGTATACGGGTCGGCGGCCATTAGCACGCGCTAGGACAGCGTCGGAAGCCTTAACGACCGAGGCGCCCGTCTTATCTTTCATCGGCTGTACCCAGTAGAATTTAGAGAATACGCTTATTATGGCTAGTAGATAGTTGTAGCTGTCGTTGTGCGATTTAAATGCCTGCACGTCTACGAGATCTGTCTCCCATACGGCATCAATCAGATGTTGATTATAGTGCAATCTCTGAAACTTTTTACGTTCTAGTCTATGAAGTGTAAATCTTGATTACTTAGCCAGTCGTGAATTCTTTTAGGAGGATCTGTTTTATTGATGCGTAATAGTTTTCTAGCTCCTGAAAAACTGGCTTTGTGAGCAGGATTAAAGTATTAGTTTTCATACTTTTTACTACTCATATTTCACAAGTATATACGAGTTTATAAATGTACAGTTAAATTTCACAAGTTTAAAGACAGCCAAGAGCCAGCTTCTTTTTGGTTTGTAGCCGGTGTAATAGGCGATTGGTTACTTAATATTTGAAGATGTTTTGTTTTATTTTTCACGACATCTAGGGGTATAGATAAAAATTTTGAAAAATAAATATTTGTAATGCAAACTTTACGAATTGAATTATAACGAAAGGTAAAATTTTAAGTCCCAGAATATTGGAAAGGTATAATTTTGAAAACCTACATTTGCAAATTCCTAAAAATATCGCTTTTGCAATATTTTAACTAAAAATATCACCTTTCGCAATATTTTAACTACAAATATCACCTTTCGCAATATTTCAATACAACATTTTTGTTTTATAAATTTGTTCATTTCAAAATCTTAGTTTATAAATTTTTAATTTCTAATCTTTACCCTTTCTAATTTTTATTTTTTTTTAATTTTTACCGTCACCCCGTCGCTTGCAAAACTGTCTGATGCGCCGTCGTCGTCGCTGCCGCGAGTATTGGGTGTTGCGAATGTTGGCGTGCTTACCCAAAAATCGTTGTTACCTATATACTCACGCGGTACGTTTAACGATCTTAATAGCATAGCAAAATCACCGCGTCCGATAGCTTGAAAATTTTTTCTCTTTCTTAAAGCATCATTCAATAGGGCTATAATACTCAAACCTTCAATCTGTTTGCCGTTTCTAGCGACAGTAACATTTTTATTCCAAGAGAACCGATAAGAGATTATTTAGTATGGATGCAAGCAGGAAAGGGAGAAAACCACCGCCGCTTTGTAAGAATAAACGTTTTTTCTTTTTTCAACCGGATGTGCGGGCTATTGTTTTTCTGTTGATTTTTTCCACCCTGCGACTTGCCACGTGTACTAATAGTTATTTTATCGACTAATTTTCTCAAAATTTGTTAAGTTTCGAAAGTTTATTTCTCTCTTTGGTTTTTAAACCAACACTTTCTTTTACATTATTTAGAGCGCACTCGCATATACAGCGTATAAGATTTTTATCAGCTGTTTGCAGCAGAATGTTACGTTGCCGTACGTCCGCGTGGCAAAATGCATGTAAGGGCGCAATGCACTTTTTTGTAAAGTGTTTTGGTAGAGTAATTTTTATATTTCCAGCACAACCACAGCTTGCTGTTGAACAGTCAGGTGAGGACTGAGCTCTGCTCGGTGCTGACGATGTTGACGCTTCCATATCGTAAATTAAACTGAAAATGTTTTTAACTATCTTAGCGCCCCTTTTTCTTTGGAACGTACGCGTAATGTTTCTCGTCGTCTGGAAAAATAGAGGCACTAAAACGCAACTTATCTGGCGTATTTTGTTTTAAATCAATGAATAAATAAGAGAAACTATGCTTTGTTGCATCGTAGAATATTTCTTGAAGAAATTTTGGATTTTCGGGATAAATTTGTCGAGCTAGATAGAAAATTTGTGCACGATTTCGAGGATTTTTGAAAAGTACTAAATAATTCGCATTTAACGATATATCTCGCTGTCCTTTATGAAATAAATTTTGGTTTAAATAAATGATCAACAAAGATTTGTGATGTGAACCACGTACGAAGAGACCCTCAACTACTTTATTGCTCGATTCGCGCATAAGATCGTCTATGTTGATTAATTTTTTATGTGTATTTTCGTGCGAATAATCTTTAGGATCGGGTAGACCTTCGTGATACTCAATCTTTCCGTATACTGGTTTAAAGCCATGCTCCTACATGTCTTGCCATTCTGCATAGTACACGATTATCCGATCAAAACGCGTGTCACACAAATGATCGAGATGTTTCAAAAATCGATTAATAAAAAAAGTTTTGCCACACGATGTAGGTCCACTTGCGATCATTGTAAATAGATGAAGAAGTCGCGTATCCATGATGATATTGTACAACTTATACTTTTTTATTTTACAATTAGTCGATATTTATTTTATAATCAAAACACGTTCTACATATGCTCAAAGTTATTTTACTACTGGCAAGCGTTTCTTACAGACAGTTTGCATATATAAAAATTTAACTTTGAAAAAACGTCTTTTACAGCTAACATCAGCTAATCACTGCGACGGGTGGCCCCCCAGCGCAGTATGGGCGATTTCAGGAAAAGTATTGTCAAAATCAGATTGCGCCTCTCAGGAAAGTGCTAGGGACCTAATTTTTTTTTTAAATGAAGGTTGTACTTCTCTGATATAGGGGAAAATATCAGAATATTGTTTTCTGATGATGTCGAGCCGGGCACCTATGAAAAGTACGAAATTTTAAGAAAACGATATTTTAGCTACTTGTTAATACATTAATATGCCATAAAAATGCATTTTAAAATAAATGGGAATTTTTAAGACAATCCTATACTATTTTTTTAATTAATGAATGATTTTTTTACCTACATAACCTATTTCGACGACAAATTCATCTATTTCGACCTATTGTACTAAGAAACGTGAATCCGGGACTTAAAATTATCATAAATCACGGACCTCTAATTTGATTAGCTTCGAATATTATATTCTAATAATACGGCACTATATAAACAAGAAAACATGTTATTTTAAAGTATTCTGTAGCATGAAAGATTTCAAAGTTAACACACATAAAATTGTTGATAAAATAAAATATTATTATTCTCACCACATATAACGTACATAAATTGTTTTATATATATATATATATATATATATATATATATATATATATATATATATATACACACACATATATATATATTTACGCGTTATATAGTAACAATTAGCAACGAAAAAATAATTATGTGATATAAGTACCACTTACCATTACTTTATATAGATAATATCAGATAATAGGAAATATTAGGATACAAAAAATACTAATAGTCAAAATTATATAAATTTTTCTGTCATTATTTGCAATTATTTGTTTTTTTTAATTTAATAATTTAATTTTCTAAAAGAATTTTGTTTTTGTTTAATTTCTTAATTATTATTAATTTATATTTAATTTTTATTTGGAAATGGATATAGTGATAAGTGATCTTATTTGTTATTATTTTTAATTATTTGTCATTATTTTTTCAAATGTTATCGTAGTGTACAGAGTATATGGAGTTCATGTTTCAATTTTCTAAAATGAGTTTTCTCTTTGTAATATTTAATATTGTCATGTTTTTATCATTTAAATATTATGACTGTACATACAAATATATTATATAATATTTATATTATTTTTATATGCATTCATAATAATTTCATATTTATCGAAAATTGACATTATTTAAATATTACAAAAAGAAAAATCATTTTAAAAAATTGCGCATAAAATCTATATACTCTATGCACTACTTTAACAGAAGACGTTGTTTCCCATAACTAATTAAAGAATATATATTTATGTAAATCCTAGTTTTAAAAAGCAAGCAAATGTTATTTTTCACAAGGTGTTGTTTTTTACACTACTAAGTATTATTGTTTACAAAGTGTAATTTTTATAAAGTCTTATTTTTAAAAAGCAACTGTTATTTCAGTTACGAAATTGTTCAAACGGTAAGTTTTAAAATATTGAAAAATTAGAATCTGTCGCCAAAGATAATAAAAGAAAATGATTCTGTGGCTCAAAAGCAAAATGACTTGAGTACATATTACAAAAAAAAATTAAATTTGCTAATATCTAAAAACTACAAAAAATTGATTAAAGTTGTTTTGCCGTAAATCCACAGAATTAGGCTAAGTTTTTGATAAAACTCATTATTATGGCATTTTTTCGATAAATTTCTGTTGCATACGATAAATACTTACTTAAAATAATTAAATAAAATAAGATCACAGTTTCATCACAGCATAAATTCCGACAAATTAATGCACATCTTTCTAAAAATATATTATGTTGTTTCTTTTTATTAAAATTAGGTGCAAAAATTATGAGAATAAATCGTGAGTGATATCATATAATTACTTTTACACAAAAAAAGACGAAAACGAAGAAATGCCAAAATTTCTATTTTAAAAAAGATACGCAAATTTAAAAATTCATCTTAAAAATTTTTCCTTGCAGAAGGCTAGAATCAATTTTTTTTCGGCATACCCCCTGTATATGTTAAATTTATTGAAGATCATACATGCTATTCACAAAATCATATATCGTTATAATTCATAAGATGGGCAGACGAAAAAGAAAAAATAAGCATAATAGAGGACGACCAAGAAAAGTCAGAACAGGTTCCAATGGTGGAAGATATACTATAATATCAGATTACTCTATATCTACTAAATATAGACGAGCAAGAGAGGTATATGGCTTCACCCAAAATGATGTTGAAATTTTAGAAATAGCGATTTATCCAATGGAACGCAAAATCAGAATATTCAACAGTGTGAGTCAAATATATTGAAACATACAGCAGATTCAGCTGCAGCATTTTATTTAGAGCAAAACTTGAATAAAAATTCTTACATAAGTTTATCTAAAGATTGTAAGATGAGAAATGATCCCATTTATACCTGCTATTCAGGAATTTCCAAAGCTTTGTCCGAATGTCTACGAAATGGTTACGATATTTCCGAGGTACAGATTATGGTATCCATGCAGGAGATGTTATATAAAACTAGTGAGCGACTTTGCAATGCAGTTGCTTTGGATTGGAGTGTCAACGACTTGATTGATTTAACGCTTTCTGTAACTGTAGGGTTCGATAGCTCTTCAGGCCATAAAAATGTACATCAAAACTGTAAGGAATGCTGTAAATGAAAGCGAAGCTTCCGAGCAGTCCCTCTTCGTTACAAGCTTCATTATCCCTGCTAAAACTGACGGATTGAAATCGATTGAAGAAAATTCAGTCGATATTAATTGTGATTGTTGTTCCCTATTTTTATCATTAAAGTTGATTACAATGTACGTTTCGATAAAAGTTTCTTAAAAAACCGATTAAAAGCAATAAAATTTAGTTGATTAAAATGTATTAGTATTAATCATATCCATACTGTTTTCAATTTACTTCAATATACTTTCTGTTATAAATTCTTATAATTGTTAATCGACTTAAATAGACTTACCGTTTAATGACTTTGAATTGTAAAATATCTAAACAACATCTAGTTTCGAATCGTATTGAGAGCTAAAATTGTAATTATTTTTATTGATTTTAATTACAATCAATGAGCATGCCAATTGTTGCGATACCATTTGATTTCTTATGACTACCTGTATATTAATCTTAATCCATCGGAATAATAAAATATACAAAAGATTCATCCGGTTTTTTAATTGTAATGAATACGCATGATTGGGGTATTATTTGACTTGTATTAGTGAAACAATCATTGATTCTAATATATTTGAATGGAACATGAGTATGGAATTATGGGTTTGAATTAGATTGAATTGCATTTTATTATTTTTATTGCGAATAAAATACAATTGATTTTAATAAATAATTTTCACATTGTAATTTTAAGTTTCTTAATTGCTATGAATGCACATGAGATATATAGATATGGGGTTTGTTTGACTTGTATTAGTAAAATAAACATAAATATTTATCGCTTTTAATCAAACATAGTTAACATTGAAAGAAATTAATAAAATTGAATTGACTTTTGTTGATATTATAGTGAATAAGATCTAGTTGATTTTAATCGAAAATTTTGAAATTGATCGTGAAAATATTCTAATTGAAATTAATGTACAGTCGCCGGACACAATGTACATAACACATGTTAAGATACTATTTGACGTATTATAGTAATTAATTGTGCTTCAATAAGATTTACTTAGATTTATTATAGTAAATGAATTTAATATATGTTAAATTTTTATATTACAATCAATGGGATTAGAAGATGAATTGTAATACATTGCAAAATTTATATTCATGAAATATTTTTTATCGAATGCATGGCTAAAAAAAGTGAAATTTACTGCAGCTAATGCTTCTTCAAAGTGATATAAAGATATAAGTATTGATATAAATAAATATTACTGAATATGCCATTGAACACAATATTAAACAATCTTAAAATTAAGTTTTAGTATCGCTAAATCCTCATTTTAGTCTAAATCGGATTCGACGGGTTCCTCGTCATGAACTGAAGAATAATCAGACATATCATATTTGGAATCTATCGATTCCGTTTTATCAGAAGTATCAGTTGCTAAGGGATCTACTACTTCTTCAGGTATAGGAAAATCGCATTTTGGAAACCCATCATCAGAAAATTCCGGAGTGCTTTCGCAAAAAGTGCTTTCGCAAAAAGTGCTTTCGAAACATCAATACAAGTTATGTCAACTGCTTCTTTCGAAGTACTGGGTTGAGGATTGTCAACGTCATCGCATATTGGACTGTTTTCAGCAGTACTATTTTTAGGATCACTAGTGGCAGCAGTCTTAACTTCTTCATCCATATTTCCATCATCTGAATAAAATTATTAAAATTATTTCATAACTGACAACAATTTTACATTTTTAAAATTAATTATGTAGATCTTACTCTTTTCGACTACTTTTCTAAGCCTATCACGCTTTAAGTAAGAAATTTTTTTACTGACGTAATCGTTAAAATTTTTCAATTCTTTTTTAATATCGGATTCTTCAACGTCTTCCTTTTTTTTGTATTCGTCATTAAGTCAATGCAAAACAAATCTAAATAAAAATAAAAAAGAAAGTTATTGTAACAATTTACTTAATTTTTATTATTTCTGGAAAAAGTCGACAAAAGTTTGCTAAAATCTTAATTTTTGCTGTTGATTTTTGTCATCATTATTTAAATTTTATTCTATTGATTTCTATAAACCTTATTGACTTTTTCCAGAATGATAGGAAGCTGTTCATTTTATAATAACCTTGACAAGCGGCCAATTTAACTCCATCTAATTTCTCATACTGCGGAATTATTTTTTTGGGCTGCTCTGGTTTATTCTCCTCTACAGTACCATCATCATGCTCCGATTCTTCATCCTCCTTTGTCGACTTCTTGCCTTTTTTTGCGTGCTTTTTACTTTTTCCTCCACTTTTCCCTATTGTTCTATTACTAATTTTTCCTGTCAAAGTACTCTTTACGAGAATATCTTCACCTATCACGATTAGTAGAATGTTTCCAACGCACGTGCTTGGTTTTTTAGAGCGCATTAAATTATTGTAGATTGAGGCAGGCAATCTCACGTTCCTTCCAATATGTACCTATACAACAATTTTAAAATATATATTCCCTGCTAAAAATAGGCCATTGGCATTGATGAAATTAATTATCAAATTCTGAGTTATATTTCAACCCCACTCTTGTAATAACAGATAGGAGTCAATAAGATTGTTATGATCAGCGCGATTCGGACATCGTGAATCGCGCTTATAAGTATAGCAACCGAGTCAACAACTCCGCGGTTGTTCTTATTTTAGTTAGTGTAGTTATCTGACAGCTTGAGGGCTCGTCCGGGATGAAATACAAAAATGACTGTTTGAACTCAATAGAAGTCAATGATTAGTACTAGATTGTAATCGTGTTATAATACAAAAAGTGAGATTCAAATATATGTTACATTTTAACTCATGATTTTATCTATTCCTGTTAACTATTCTAGCAGGGTTAGTGTATAATAAAAGCATACAAAATATACTCACTGTGTCATCCGATTTACGATAACTGCCTACTGGAAGGAAGTGCTTTTCCTGGTCATTCATGTCTGAGCTTTTGTTAGCATCTTTTAATTGGTCTTCAATCGCTGAAGATAAATTAACTTGCATTTACTTAAAATTTAAATTAATTATATCCGTTAATTTATAAGTTATATTGAAACTTACTTTTCTCATTACAAATTTAACTTTTTTCTATTTAAATTTCACTTTTCTCCATGCAAAAACCTCAAATATGATAATCGCATTAGACATTAGATTTTTAAGAAACCTTTATCTCCAATCTTTCCGTGCAAGGTCCTATTTGAAGGTATAGAAGTTCCATGGTTTGTTAATTTTTTATTTTTTACAGATAAAATTTGTACTACGACTGATAATAATGACAGCGATCTTCTAAATGTAAAAGATGTTAATTTCGTTCAATCTAAAAGTACGAATAATGATGAAAATATAACAGATCATAATGATAGAGGATATTTAGATAATTGCTGTGATTATAATAATTCTGTTAATTTATTAGGTAAATGATTCATTCATTTTAAGCTTGCTATTTATAAAAGTATTTATCTAATTGGCAATATTATTAAAAATAAATTCTGTTTAATTACAGAGGAACTCGAGGATGAACTACAGTCTAATAATTCAATAAATCATGTAGTTACATCTCATAGATTAAACACATCTATAAATGAAAATAGTGATTTAGATGATATTACTATTGAGTGAGTACAGGAAGTAATTTATGTAGATACAAATGTATTAAAAGCGATGAAAGGCGATAAAAATCGATTTAATTGAATAATTAAAGAATTGAAATTCAATAATGTCTCAAAATCATGTAATTCAAATGCCATTCGATGAGATATTTATATATAAGTGTCAAACTTTGTAAAATAGTAGAAATTACATATGGAGGGCACTGATATCCTACTTTTTCGTAATTGTGTTTTTATCATTTTTCATAAGCAAATTAGTTGTTTGTTCGTCTGCTACATGGTTGGGTGAAATTTGAATTTTAAATTGGCTTTGAGACCCTCTTAATTAAATTCTACGAAACCGACTAAAATAGATTAAAATCAATTAAAATTCTTTAATTTTTATCATAACATTGATATTTAAATGTATTTCTTTACTGTTAAAATTAGTCAGTAGAGATAAATTAAATTATGAATTAAATTCTAAGCTATATCTGAATTCCATTTTTTGCATAAAAACATATTAAAAGTTGATGGAGTCGATGGAAATCGATACAAATTGATAAAATTCTATCCAAAAAAGGATTAGTAAAGTTAATAGATACTTATTGCTGGTATAATAACTATCGACTTCAATTGTTGTTTTTCGTACTAAAATCTATTGACTTCCATCGATTCTAATTCATTTTAATCGAGTCTTAATACAAAAAATTGTATTCAAATGAAGCGCAGAATTTGTTGATGATTTAATCGATTCCTATTGACTATTTTTATCAGCGTTTTTGTTTCAACTTACACACAATCTATCTTTTATAAATATAGAAAATTTTACTTATCAATATATGTTTGATACAGGTTCAATCATAATCACGAAATAAATGGTGAAAACAATAATGAATCAGACAGTGGTGAAACTTATTGTGATTCTGATGATATCAGCGATGATTGCGACAGTATATCTGATAACGAAGAAACGTCATTTGATGACAGAATTATGTTCAAAGAGTCCTAAATGACAGTGCGAGATGTTATGACGCTAGTTATGGCGCACTCCTTAAGATTTAAATTATCGGATATTGAAAGAGATAGCTTAATAGATATGCTGAAATTATCAGCTGGACCCGATGCAAACGATCTTAACATATCGAAGTACAGGTTCAAACAAGCTTTTGATCCTCCAGATAACAAAATAATGTTCCATTATTATTGTACTTCGTGTAAAAAGGCAATTATCAACTCAAGTACGCATGACAAAATAACAAAGAAAGTAGTTGTTTGTTCGAATTGCTTGGATAAAATTAACATCAGTTTAACATCTAAAAATTATTTTATAACAATAGACTTCAAATTTCAGCTGAATATGTTATTTCGCAATAAGGAAATAAAAACAGAATTTTTTAAGTTTGAGGAATCAATATCGAAAAGACCTGCTGAAAATGTAATCAGAGATGTTCATGATGGTGAACTGTACAAAAATATTAACAATAATGGAACAAAATATTTCACCTACAATGTTGGTTCTGATGGAGCACAATGTACTAAAACTGGTAAGCAATAATTTTGGCCAATGCAAGTTTTGCTTAATTGTTTACCACCCAAGATGAGATTTCAATACGTTCTCCTAGTTGGCATGTTGATAACAATCAAAGAACCAGACAGCGATATAGCTAATTTATATTTCTCAAAGTTTCTAGAAGAAGCATTATCGTTGTATGAAACAGGAATAGAAATAACAGATCTTAATGGCAGACCAATCAATCTTAAATTTATTGCATTATCGTTCTCTTTTGACTCCGTAGCTAGGCCAATTTTTCAGCGAAGATTACAATTCAATGGATACTTTGGATGCTCATGGTGCTACCATAGGGGAATTTATTACTTATAGGTGTCAGGAATTAGATATCCAATGTTTCATACTAACGAGGATCGTTTGGTCAATCAGCCATTACGAAGTAGAGAAAGCCATGCAGAAGATTTACAAAGCGTAATCTTATCAAATAACTCTTCTGCAAGAGGAGTGAAAGGTGATATATCGCTATCCGCAACTCCATATATCGATATGGTGTGGTCTTTTAGTTATGATTATTTACATGGCACTTTAGCTGGAGTAGACAACCAGTTGTATAAACAGTATACAAAAGCAGAATCTAAATTTAAGATATCAAGTTTTGACAAAAATAGAATAAAACAAAGAATAATATCAATAAAACCAACTCACGATATACATAGACTTCCAGAGTTCGAGCGAAGTAATTGGCATGCTGTTGACGTTAAGCATTGGATTCTATGTTACGCATTACCATGTTTATCTGAAATTCTTGACGAGGAAGCATTGCTACATTATTCTTTACTTGTAAACAGCTTATTTACATTATTAAAGACGGAAATTACAGCAGAAGAATTATCTACATGTGAACACGATTTAAAAAAATTCGTAGTATTGTATGAATATTATTTTCATGAAACGAGCATGACATTTAACGTTCATTCTGTCTTACATATAGTAGAATCCGTTAAGAAGAACGGTCCTCTCTGGGCGAATTCCACATTCCCCTTTGAAAATAATATTCATCAGTTGAGACAATTAATTAATGGTCCTAATGGAATGGACAAACAGATGTCGAGAAAGCATTTAGAAAGATTACACTTTAAAACGGGTAATGTTGATTACTCGACCGATAAGATATCAAATTATTGCTCAAATTTATTTGATAATAAAAGGTTATCTACGTTTTTCACTTACGGAGATCAAAATGCAGTAGTATTTGTAGGTAAATATTATTATAAAAATATTAATGGAACGTCAGCTCGAGTGTACAAAAAATGTATATACAAACATAAAGTATTTCACAGTATAAACTATACACGTGCGCAGCGGACTAATGATTCTACAATAAAATTGTCTGATTCAGATTTCCGACAAATCATAAGTATTTTGTGCATCGATAAGAAATGTTATTTTCAACTTTCACGAATTGATGTATATGATGAAAATCCATTTTACGTAAATCATATTAAAAAAATTCGATCAGAAAATTTTGAACAATACCGAATAATTCCTATTACTGATTGTAAGTGTAAATTAAATCTGTTAAACGTGCGTAATACGAGATATTTGTGTGAATTGCCTAATGACTTTGAAATACAATAGGTTCCCTGGTAAAAATAATTACTATGAATCATTAAATTTTCAATCGAATTTGAAGCTAAATCTTAATAATCACACTTTTTGTAATAGAACTCGATTAAAATCGATAGAATCGAAAGGAGTCGATAAAATTATATACAAAAAATAACTATTAAAGTTAATATAGTTTTATCCCTGAGTTAATATCCCTGATATTAACCGTCGACTTTCAATGTTGTATTTTATATTAAATTTTATCGACTCCTATCGATTTTGATTCTATCGATTTGAATACAGACCTAATACAAAAAGTAAGATTCAGATTTTGCTTCTAATTAAATTGAAAATTAAATAATAGTGTTGTAAACTTACTTGTGAAGTAAATAACTAGGAAACATCTTTAATAATTATAAAATAATAATTTTAAATGTTAAAAATGCTCGCTATCTGTGTACATTACCGAATAATATCAAAATACAGTAAAAATATTTATTTTCGTCTTTGACAGCTTATACTTTCCTTTATTATATCCTACCTATTGATTTACTGCATGATGATGAACAAAAAACATTAAAATCGATTAAAATTTATTAATATTAATTGTAAAATGTATAATTAAAACGCATTGTGCGCTCTTATGATTGCAAAGGCAGTTGAATCCGATTAAGATTAATGACGATTAATATCGATTAACTGTGATTAATTTTCAATCGATCAATTTCTAAAGGCATATTGAGTTGACTGGTCAATATTGTGTTTACTTGGCCTCGCAGAGCGTCAGTTTTGAAAATGGAAAATCAATTGTTTGAACATGTGATTCACTTGCATGCGATTGATTTGAATATGTGCACATATTCAAATAAATTACATTCATTTAATATGAAATGGGTGAAATCTTATTAAAAATATAATACTTATTATAATGATTGAATGTCATTGAGATTAATTTACATTATGTTTAGCTTTGGCACATTGAAATAGATAAAAAATCGGCCTTTCTCAGTCAAGCTAAAAATAAATAAAGCCAATCAACACCAATGTTAATTTTATGAATTAAAATCCAGTAATTTTTTCATTAATAAGAATATATTGAAGCATTCATTGATGAGCAATAATGAAATTATTCATAAAAAATAATTTACTCCAGATTTTATTCAAATCGATCAAAATAAATTTAATTTATTAATTATGATGTGATGTCGATTGAATTTTATTGACGTTGATTCGCCTTTTACATTAACATCACACATTTAAATCGATACAGAAATGTACCTGTCAGAGTATACTGAAATATATTGAACTCAATTAAATATCAATATTAATTTGAATGATTAAAGCCCATTCGATCCACGAACAATGAAACCGCATTGGAATACATTACAATGTACATAAACTTGACGCATTAAAATCGATGAAGAAAACGATCTGCAACAGAAGACTGCAACAGTCAATAAAATATTAATATTAACTTTATAGATCAAAATCTATTAATTTTACCAGCAATAAAAACGTATTGGAGTACATTGGAAAGCAATGTTTAAATCCTTTATCGAATATGGTTTGCTCTGACACCTATTTGAATCGATTAAAATTTATTAACACCTATTGTAAAAAAAGAAATTTAAAGCCATTACGCGCACTGATAATTAAATTTGAAATGATTAATATTAATGCTAAATATGGCTATTTAGGTCGATTTCAATTAAAGTCGATTAATCGCGATTGATTTTCAATCTAACTATTTTAGAAGATCGATTGAGTATATTAAAAGCAATTTAAAGCGATTCGATTTTAATTGTTTTTAATTGGTCTCAATCCGTTAGTTATAGCAGGGATCATTAAAATAAGCTCTAATAAGCCTGATGGTAAATCATGGATCAATCCAATTCCTCAAAGTGTAAGGCTTTGTCGACCATTAAGGATTGCATTCGAAAAAGAAACAGATAATTCGACCATACGTGAATACAATCGATTAGAAAATGAAATAAAGAATCTCAGTTCTTATAAATTTAGTCTGTCCAATGGAAAAAACATTCGCGGTTCTTATTAAGTTACACAAACTCTTTTTGATGGCAAATGTTTAAATGTAATAGTGGGAAATAGAGCAACCAGTAGATGAATTTGTAAGATAACGTCTCATCAGTTTGGAGAATTTGGCAATAATTTCACTCCTGTTGCTGAATCACTGAAGTATGGTTTGGGATTATTGCACGCGGAAATTAATACATTTGAGCATCTCCTAAACATTTCTTATAGAATGCCATTCAAAACGTACGATATTCGAGAACCGCTAAAAGGTGCGTCTATAATAATTATGTGCATGATGTTTTCCCCGTCAAAACGATCAACGTTGATTCAATGCTGATTTCAATATTGATTTCAGTCTGAAATCAGCGTTGATTCAGTATTGAATCCACGTTGAATCAACGTTGAATTAACATTGAATTTGTCCGAAAACGCAACGTGGATTCAACGTTGATTTCAGACTGAATTCAGTGCTGGATTTCAGGGTTCAATAAGAGTTGAAATAAATAATTGTAAAAAAAATATCGCTAAAACCTGGGCTCGAATCCGAGACCTTTTGAATAGTAGACGAATGACTTGACCACTTAACCATTTCGACACTTACATTTATCTCATAATATAACATATAAACGGAATCCTATAGAGAATAACCGAAAATTAATCTACTCTATCATGATTTTTATAATAATACTGGACTGGACCCTCAACTGGACCTCTCTGTGCTCTCGGAAAGGTACCCAGCTTCGAGACTATTTGCCACCTATAGGTTTCCGTGTATGTTACATTATGAGATATACATTGCAAGTGTCGAAATGACTTAGTGGTCAAATCGTTCGTCTACTAATCAAAAAGTCTTGGGTTTGAGCCCACGTCTTGGCAGTTTTTTTTTTACAATTTTATTTCAACCCTGATTGAACTTTGAAATCTAGCACTGAATTCTGTCTGAAATCAACGCTAAATCCACGTTGCGTTTTCGGACAAATTCAATGTTGATTCAACGTGGATTCAATATTGAATCAACGCTGATTTCAGACTGAAATCAATATTGGAATCAGCATTGAATCAACGTTGATCGTTTTGACGGGGTTATTTAGAGCCTTCAGCAACTACCTCATTAATCAATAAATGCTATTAATGTTTTTTATTAATTTATACATTCTACGATTTTCAGAGCGACATCAAATTCGAAAAAGAGATGTGCAGGAAAAAGTTTTCATTGATTTCGGAGTTAGAGTGGACCAAGTATTACAAGGCCATGGAACAACAAATACTGGAAATATAGCTCGTAGATGTTTTGAAGATCCGAAAAAATTTGCAAGGTCATTGGAAATTAATGAAGATTTGGTTCAAAATATTGTAACTATATTAACTTTATTTAAATGCAAAAAGGAGCTTAAATTAGACGAGTTAGAAAGGTTCTGTATAAATATATATCAACTGTACTACAATACGTATCCATGGTGTCGAATGAATCCAACGCTTCATAAAATTTTAATGCATGGGTGTCAAATTGCCAGGCAATTTCCTATGCCTTTAGCATACTATGCCGAAGATGCTAATGAGTCTTGGCATAAGTTTTATCGCAGAACTATGACAGAACACTCCAGACAAACAAGTAGATTAGCACGAATTACGGATGTATTTAACAGAGCAGTGCATATGAGTGACCCAAAAATGTCTTTGATGTTCAGAGGCAACCAAATAAAATTAGCATATTCTTTCAAAATGCACAGGCATTGAACTATATAAAAGAAACGTAAGTTTATTTACGAATTTAATTTTGTCATGAGCTCAGAATTATGATTTCATCCTCAATCTATTTTATAGGCATATTATGAACGAAGAAGAGTGGGAAGAAGAAAACCAGAACACAAGTGATTATGAAAATAATATGACTTATGATAATTCTGATGAAGAATCTATAATGTAATTATTATGAAATAATAGAAGGTTATCATATTAATTGGAAATGGAATACTACAGAGTTATTATTTCGTTGCTAATTGTTACTATATAACGTGTAAATACTATAGCGTTAATATGTAATGTAATAGTCTAGGTTACATAATTATATATGTATATATATATATATATATATATATATATATATATATATATATATATATATATAACAATTTTATGCGTGTTAACTTTGAAATCTTTCATGCTATAGAATGAAACTTCTCAGATTTAAAATTCCTGTAGGTTAGAATACTTTAAAATAACATGTTTTCTTGTTTATATAGTGCCGTATTATTAGAATATAATATTCGAAGCTAATCAAATTAGACGTCCGTGATTTATGATAATTTTAAGTCCCGGATTCACGTTTCTTAGTACAATAGGTCGAAATAGATGAATTTTTAGGTTATGTAGGTAAAAAAAATCATTCATTAATTAAAAAAATAGTATATGATTGTCTCAAAAATTCCCAATTATTTTAAAATGCATTTTTATGGCATATTAATGCATTAACAAGTAGCTAAAATATCGTTTTCTTAAAATTAAAACTTTTCATAGGTACCCCGGCTCGACATCATCAGAAAACAATATTCTGATATTTTCCCCTATATCTGAGAAGTACAACCTTCATTTAAAAAAAAATTAGGTCCCTAGCACTTTCCTGAGAGGCGCAATTTGATTTAGACAATAGTTTTCCTGAAATCGCCCATAGTGCGGCGATGCGGCGCGGAAATCACACACACGCGACAAATCAGCTGTTTTTCGCAAGTGTTGTCAGCGTCTGCTGATCAGCGGTGTATAAAGCTGTACAGCATTAATTTAGTTGACACCGCATTTCTCAGCGTGCTAGGGCCGGCCCTGTTGGAAAAGGTCGATAGAAGACGATTAGATCACTTATCGACTTGAATAGTGAATCTTAATTTCACTTTTTGCATTAGAACTTGATAAAAAGTGATAAAATACGATAAAAATCAATATAAATCGATAAAACTTAATATGAAAAATTACAATTGAAATTGATAGAATTTCAAGAAGATCATGGTCTATTGATTTCAATTGCAATTTTGCATATTGAGTATTATCGACTTATATTGATTTTTATCGTATTTTATCAAGTTCTAATGCAAAAAATGGAATTAAGATTCACTATTCAAGTCAATTGAAATCTTATCGACTTTAATGGTGAATTCTAATCGATTTCAATCGATTTCTATTCACTTTTGAGAGCAGGGGGCGCGCTAAAATGTTAAAATGTTAAAATGTCCTCCACAATGTTGCTTATTAGCGAATTTTTCGTTTTTTAACAAGACATAACTAAGGAGGAGGAGGAGAAGGAGGGTGAGGGTAAAAATTTTGAAAAATAAAAATTAGAAATGCTAAAGATTAGAAATTCAAAATTTATAAACTGAGATTTTGAAATGAAATAATTTATAAAACAAAAATGTTAAATTGAAGTATTGCGAAAGGTGATATTTATAGTTAAAATATTGCAAAAGCGATATTTTGAGGAATTTGCAAATTTAGGTTTTCAAAATTATACCTTTCCAATATTTTGGGGCTTAAAATTTTACCTTTCCTTATAATTCAATTCGTAAATTTTGCCACGTATTTGCCATTCAAATATTTATTTTTCAAAATTTTTACCCTTACCCGAAGGAGGAGTTTGCAGTATGTTTGAAATAAAATTATACAATAGGCCAAATTACTGTAAAATGTGAAAAATTTTATTATATGATGCAGGAGCAGCAGTAGTCTTTACATTTTCATGATTTTTTTTCAATTCAAAGTATCGCAGAAACCGGCTAGTGAGACTCATAATGAAATAGAGCATTGTAATAATCAAACTGATGGCAACAGCTGGATTTGACAAAATCATCGAGTGCAATACTTTTCTAAATTCTCAATCACCGAGTACATTAGTACTTGGCGATAGAGAATGCAGAAAAATATTGATTCTCGCCATTTTTTTTCAAACACCGCTGGAACCATAAGTTTGACTATTTCAATGCTCGAATTCATCCTAAGTCACACTAGACAGCTGGGGCTATATACAGGGGTACACACAAACACACATGCACATGAGTAAATATATTTTACAAATATTTTTTGGTTTCATATTGTACGGAAGGAAGAGGAAGAGGATGCTACTGCTAGTACTGAAGTGAGTGCCGTCGAAGAAGAGAGTGTTGACGACTTAATGGATGTAGAAATTAGTGACAGTGTAGTGCAAAGAATTAGTAGTAGTGAACCGATGCCTGGACCTTCCGGTTTGAATTAGGCAGCGACGGCGTCATCACCCGTAACAAGTGAACTTCCATTATCACCTGAAAACTGGTTGGATCGGCAGACTTGTCGTAAACTCCCGTGTTGTGCGACGGTTGGACATTACATACAGTGACACGAGCTCTGGCAATTCTCACCCTTTTACATCGTCAGACAAAACATTTTACGAATACGTGGAGCAGTCTGATGACGGCGAGGACATCGAAAATCTACATACTATAAATTCGATGTTTCTAATGTGTTTTTCAACTTTGCCTTCTAATAATGTATATCTTCTTTAAATTATGTTAAACTATTTTGGATCCCATTTTTTGACTACATACTCCTTAACACTGTTCCTACAACATTCTCTTAAAAAAACTTTTAAAAGTTGCTTCTACATTTATAAAAAAAATCGAATTAAAGGTAGATAACTCGTTTTTGAGATTCTCCGGTGATCGAAATCATGACTCAGCACTTTTTTTATCGACTTTCCATGACACCTGGACATCGTCTACAGGAAGGTACATATTTTTTTTTAGTAGATTTGATGTTCACATGGTGCTCATTCTCGTCGACAGAGGTAGAATCAAGGAGGTAGAATTTTTTTTCAGTAGATTCGATGTATCCAGTGCTTATTTTTGTAGACAATAATTCATCAACTTAAGGGTCTTCTACCAATTGGATATTATATACGAAGAGTTTTGCCTTATTTCGATATATTATTGTAATAAAGCTTATTACTTCGGTATTTTATTTTCATGAATGTATATATTATTTAATTTTGAAAAATATTATTTACTCTTTGGGTTTAACAGAGTTGAGACTGTCATCTTTACATTTTATATTAAGTAGTATTTTGTCAAATCTAATAATTATTTTTTTTTGTTTAAAGCACGTAGATAAAAGCTATATGTAAAAATTATATCTTTGATATTTTCATAATTATTTGATTTAAAACATAAAAAATTTCCATCTTTGAAAAACAAAGATTCTCTCATTTTCTTCCCAAAAATTTATAAAGTGGGCTCTCTATATTTATATATGGGTGATTCTCTGTGAAGTCAAAGATAAATATTTGTATTATAGCCCAAACTGCATATATTTGCATTATACGCTAGTTACTTCCGGATCGCTGCCTTTATCTCTTTGTACTGTGTTCCGTCGAATAAAGGAAATGTGCGTATCGAAGTGCGTTTCGATAAACCATCAACACACACCGTAAATTGTATCGTTTATGATAAATATGACAATATTTTAGAGATGAATTCTATGCGTCAAGTTATTTTAGATTACAATTCATAAGATGTGCGTAACAGTAAGAACGAATGAACGAATCACAGAACTCTGCCTCATCCCTCTTTTTCGTTAAAGTTTTGCATTATATGCAGGAGGGAGAGGGGGAGAAACCGTAAAGAAGGGAGAGGGTTTGCCTATATAACCTCTTCGGATTTTGAGGGCTGTTAGTTGATCTCTAGTAATTGAGAAAGAAACAGTTGATAGCTACAATGGATTTTATCATTGATATCTAAGCTTTTCACGATAAAAAAGGGTTATTTCTACCCAAGGAGATTGCTGTAATTGCAGTTGACCGTAATTTTATCGCTCATTGGATTGTGAAACCACCGTGTGATTACTGCGAATTACCCAAGGGAATAATTTCGACTAATTCTTATCTTTCGTGTTATCACCACGGTATAGAATGGTACGATGGTGAGGCCGCGTTGGAGGACATTTACCCGTCGTTACGCTATATTGCCAGAGATGCACACACCATTTACACACGTGGCTACCAGAAAGCTAATCAGATTACAAACCTTGAAGAATACAGCTGTTTATCCTTCAGAAACTTATCCAGCGTGGACGATCATATTTGCATGTATTACGGAGGAAAATCTGAATACCTTACGTGTGCATTGGCTTACACATTCAGAGTGCGCTCATAGTTGAGAAAGGCCTTATACGGTCACACCGAAATCGACATGAACGAACAGAGAAAGAAGAAGAAGAGCCCAATTGAAAAACCTCCTTGAAGAGCACTCGTGGATGGTGCTACATCGTCGTCGTCGTCAGGATCGTCTGTAGCACCTCGTAAAATCAGTGTCAACAATAACATCAGCAAAATTACTATACGTGTACTATAATAATTTAACATTTCTACCACAAATTTCACATACGCGGCATCTTCTTTTATCAATTGTATATGGAAACAAGATGGTGTTTTAAACGCGGACACTCTCACTTCATGAACCGTATGAATCAAAGGATCCATGTCCCGTGCAAGAACTCCACGAGGATTCATGATGCAGGAGTTCCTACCTCTACAAACTGTCTACGTATGACAGATTTTACTAGAGCAAAAAGAAAATTTGGTTTCTCCCCTCTCTCTCTCTCTCTCTCTCTCTCTCTCTCTCTCTCTCTCTCTCTCTCTCTACATCTAGTGTTGCTATAGCGAAAAAAAATAAGTGGAGTGAGAGAGAAAAGGAGGAGGAGAAGGAGGAAATAGTGAAGAAAATCATCCATGTTGTATACGAATTTTCGGTTCAGAGCGCCACTACAGGTGTTGCTTCTATAGTGGCGCATGTCTCCTTGTAAAATTTAGGTCAACTGCAGTGCGAGAAGCGACACCGCTGGTCATTCACCTGCGCCGGGGTTAAACTGTTTACCTGCGCGTCGAGTAAAAATGCTACCCAGCGGCCCTGCTATGTCTTTTTTTACCCGCGCGCGCGCGTGCACGCGCCCTCGCTACTAGCCTATTAGCGCGTGCCGGGGGGGGGGTCCGGTCCCGCTGATCAGCAAGCCACCGCGCCGCCCCTCCGCATAGTGGGAGAAAATGGACAAAATTCGAGCCACGCGTCATTTTTAATCGTAGAGCCATGATTTTTTTAAACTCTTTAAAAAAGTATCAAGTTTAAGCTACAGGTGCGGAAATTATTGTATCACCTTCCTCTAAACCCATGCGACCCCTAGAAACCACCCCTACCAAACCACAAGCAGGCTAACTAACATAACCCTGGGAACAGAAAGTTAACTCACTTTATTTGTTCTAAAAATAATAAAAGCCCACTCCACAGGCCAGACCGGAAACACGCAGAATCGTATAACCACGTAATTCAAGACATTATTACAAGTAAATTAGTCACATAATTTGTTAGCTGTAATTGTTGAATGAACTGCTATTAGTCATCTGCGTTGAAACAGATTTAAGCCCCTTTACCACGTCAAGGTTGCAGTCTTCAAAGAGGTATTTTTGTTGTTTTTTTTTTGTTTTTGTTTTTAATTTTTTTTAGTTTTTATATCTGTAATGTTTTATAATTTTTACATAGCAAAGTTGAGACATTTATTAAGATTAGAATTACTGAATTATCATTTCATCAGAAATGTTTGAGCTTGTGAAGTTAATTCTTTAGTTTTTTTTTTTCAACATCTCGCAAGCTGCTTATGACTGGATCTGATAAAACTAAGCAATAATGAATTCAACGTATTTTTTTATTTAATCTAAGAACATTTTCTTCAGAAAATTTTTTCTAAAGTCTATCATTCTCAAGTAAAAAATTCTGGAAATTTTTCACGATTTTCCCGTGTTAGCCGCCATTTTATGTGCTTTTACCTTTTTTTTCCAAAATTTAAACTGTGACACTGAAATTTAAGTCTCGAGGTCACGATTTCTTCGCTCTAAACATTAAATCTTAAATGATTTCAATGTGAAAAATCGACATGAATAAAGTTTTTTTTTAAACCATGTTTTATTGCTTGTGATTTGGTAGGGGTGGTTTCTAGGGGTTAAGCGGGTTAGGGGTAGGTATTTAGGTTATTAGCCGGCTTATGGTGTGTGGCTTAATCATTTTAAGATAAAATTAAGCGATTTAAGTCGCTGTTCCCAGGGTTAGGCTAGTTAAACTGCTTGTGGTTTGGTAGGGGTGGCTTCTAGGGGTCGCATGGGTTTAGAGGAAGGTGATACAATAATTTCCGCACCTGTAGCTTAAACTTGATGCTTTTTTAAAGAGTTTTAAAAAATCATGACTCTACGATTAAAAATGACGCGTGGCTCGAATTTTGTCCATTTTCTCCCACTGTGCGCCGCCTGCCGCCACCGTCGCCTGAAAGATGCTATTATTTTATAGGATTTAAGGGATTGAGTAAATAAAATTGAATATAATTTTTATTTTAATTTTTTATTCATGTATATAACCATATGGTACAGAATATTGATGATTAACAAATTGTCTTTTTTCAAAAACAGCGCGACATTTTTTCTTTTGCTTAAAACTAATAATGTCATTGACTGACGTTCGACCTATATGAAAATTACTAACATATATACAATTATTCGCGCCTTGATCCTCATTTACCTCCTCCTCTCCCTCCTCTTCATCTGGGTCTATAATATCAAATTCGTGATTTTCCATCATCTGTAAAACAGAGTCAAAATTTATTTTTTGAATATTCTCATAGTTGAGTCGGATGTCCTTAACTTTACACGTATCAAAGGTTTCGCCGTTGGGTGCACGCACTCTATAGGCGTACAATTTCAGACCGCCCGAAACAAAGGTCTCGATATAAGAGCCTTCCCCGTACTCTTCCAGTTCATCTGTTAATTGGCCTAGCAGAGACCTGGTTTCTGGTTCGTACTCTTCACGCTCACTTTTTGATACGTATATGACGGGATCGGTATCATAATACAGTACCCGCTCGCCTAGATTCTACCTACTTCCTTTTCCGGACTAGTTAATAATTGTAAAAACTGCTCACTCGAATTAATTATTTCGGTGTTTGGCAAATTACCTCGTTGCCAGAATTTCCCTCATAAACTATTTAAACCAAGTTTTGCAACCGAGCGCATACCCGGATTTTTCTCTATTTTTTGAGGATCTAGATCTATACCCTCCTTTTCTTTATAATAAGCGATGTAAGCCGCTTTACTCGCCTCATCCGTGCAATTACGTGGCCAGACCGAGCTATCCTATTTTAACTTTAAAAATAAGTTAATATAATCGATAAACAATCCGCATATCGTGTCGTTTTGATTGCCAGCTTCAGGGTCGTACTGCGTTATCTCGTATTGCCAGATAACGCTGATATTTAAAATGTTATAACCTAGTTGTAAACTTTTTTAAATCTCTTCGGATACCCATGTACCGCTTGAGGCGCGAGCTTCCTGTGTTACGTGTGTACATGGGACTTTGCTCAAAATTTCACAACAAGTTCTGCATAAGGAAAAAAGAAACCGATTATGCAGACGATACGGTAGCACAGGATGAAAGAGTTTATGCGGCGGTAGAATCGTATATTTAACTAAGCCCTCAACACGGTTCGAGACAGTCGGTGCTGTTATATACGCGCAGGTGTTTTATCGGAAACTTGCCTGTTTTACAAACAACGGGGTATAAAGAGCAAACATCGACATATTTTATTTTTTTACCCGGTTCGACTTTATATAAGGTCGCAATGTTACCCGTGCGACTACCGTAAAAAGCATCTCGTGGATTGAGAATTTCATTCAGCGTGATCGGGTGATTTTCGATTAAGCGCTTAAAAGCGTTTAAAGTAGCTAAATTCGAATTGAAGTCATGTCCCTACATTTCAACTAAAATAGAACCATTTGATCTTATTCTAGCTAAAATTGCTAAGGTACTCTCATACTTTTGATTGAGAGTAGTCCGATCTAGAAGAGGCGCATTGCCCCTCGTTGGATAGCAGATCAGACAGCCATGAAAATAACATCCATGAAACTGGTACACTGTACCGGTTTCTGAATTTTGAAGATCAGCTTAAAATCCATCGTCTATTATACGACCGAAAAGGGTGTACTGCCGTCCACGCCCGGCATGAATGATTTCCCTGCCCACCTGCTGCTCAACCCATAACAACCATTCTACGGCCATTTGGCTATGTCTATCGACGCGCATATAACCTTCGTTGATTATAAGACCTATCAAATTATCTTTTAGGAAATTACAGACATAAGCATAAGCTCGTACAAGAGAGCACGAGTCAGCCAAAGTCACGCTTTCCGTGAATGGGCACAGATTAGCGCAATCTAAGAATATCTGTCTAAATTTTAGATAAGCTAGTCGCAAGACAGTTACATCTTGCACGCAATAAGAGACTATTTCTCTTGGCATATTGAACTCTTCTCTAATTGATACTTCATTGTACCAATTAAAAAAGTGTTCGCGCTCCTTAGAGCTCATCGCATCCGGTGCATAATATTCGGCTGCTGGATAAGGACTTTCATAATTCGCGTTATCATCTGTGTTAAACAGATGCAGGAAATATCCTTTCTTTGCTTCTTCCGGCAGACCGAACGAGGCTGTCAATGCGACAAGTTTCATAGGCATAAAATGTATGCTATCTATGAATTTAATTTTACCGAAACTTATTAAAATTATTTTTCGTCCGTTCATAATTAAGCTCGGAACGCTGCCGGAATCTTTCACAATTTGATTCTCTACAATGTCACGTTGAACGAATTGTGAATCAAATGCTTTTGCGTTATGCGCAATGAAGATGATGTTTTTAAAATTAGTCTTTTTCCGCAAAACTAAATTTAAAAAACTAGAAATCGGCTTTTTTGTGGAAACGTGTTGGCGAAGGCCACAATAATTGCAAAATTGCAATACATCGTTTTTATTTAAACACGACGAACATGAAAACTGCGCCACGCATAAATTTACCACGTGTAGGTAAACGTTATTTCATCCTCTTCTCTTAGAACAGTGTTTTGCGTCGTCTTGAAATCGTAGAAGACGAAAAGAGTTTCCGGGTGAAAATTTGTTGTTGTCGTAGCTACACGTGAATTTTTTTTTTTTTTTTTTTTTAGAGGTCGAGTTTGCATGTAACAGTTGGCATTTTTTTCATGCACTGCTTTACAATTCGTACAGTACATATTTTTGCAATTATGTTTATTCGAGTCAATATCATAAACATAATGACAAAAAGTACAATACTTTACCAATTGGCAAATTGAGCGTCGCGCAGTTTTCGATTTACTCAACGTGTACGAGCCAGGAGCCTTGTGATTGGCGAAGCACAGTGGATTTTTAAACTCACGATGGCAATCGTCACAAGTTATGGCCGCACCGAGAGCCTGGCACGCTGGTGAAGTATTGCACGCTATGCAAAGATTTTCGTATTTATAATGAAAAGGCCGCGTATATACTGTGTTACAATCTTCACAGTAATATCGCTGATGCTTTTTCACACATAACGCAGTCAAGTTTAGAATTAAATTAAAATGATTAATATCCCTATGGAACGCGATATTAATTTTTTTAGTATATTATATATTTACTCCGTCAAAAAATGCTTTCCCATTTAATAACGCCCCCTCTCCACGGCCTTAACTCTCTATATAATATATCATTAGCGCAACTCCGTAATCCAACAAATATAATTGGAATTTCTGAAACTCGGTATAGCCACAGCCTTTTTCAGGCACAACTACTCCTGCTTTTTCAGAAATTTCAATTACACATGTTCTTTGGTGCGCCATTGAATTAAAGGCGATTTTTCGCCAATTTTTTCCCCAGATCGTGCGTTCGAACTCCGCTTTCTCAAGAAAAACTAATCCGCATGCGATAGCCCTCGGTAGGCATAAATTATCGTTATTTTTAATAGTCAAAATTGATTGACGATTTAACGCGTCAACCAACTTCGACTCCTGCAGACCATTACCACCGCGTGGTAAGTCTAAATAAGTTACATTTACGCGGAGAGTCTCGTCTATAAAAAATGCTTCGTTACTCTGTGTAACGCTTCCTATACGGTTCCAAAGATTGTTAAAGTCGAAATCGCGGATATTTTGCATTGAAACCATGCATCGCCTCGAGCAAATCTATCACTATTAACTATAACGCCGACTAAAATATTTTCATTTAAACCCGATACTAAATATCGATAAATTTCTAATAAAGCCGAACGCAGGTAAACAATCGGGTTATCGATATTCGGCGTTATTATAAAACCGAATTATACGTCGCGAGTCGCAGTAAAAAATTACGAGCACGACGAGTACTTTCATTTAAAATAACGACTTTTTTTAAATCACCTATACCTATTCCTCTGCCTACTTGGTAATGAGGATCTAGTTGTGATGATGATGAAGGTGATGCTGTCCAGTTACTCGATCTTTGTGGAATTGTTTTGACGCCTTAACTGGAAAAACTCTCGATTTTTTTTCCCTTGTGCATTGCTATAAATTCACTGTGCAGTTTAAGATAGTGCTTTATTTAACAACAACATGGCGGAAGCTATCTTACTTGCAAACCAGGAGAAGCAAGATGTTGTTGCCGAAGAATTCAACAGTGAAAGATCGAAAAATCACAGTCGTCCGCTTCTGTTTGCCTCTACGTTTCTTCTAAACAACTCAGGATGGAAGAAACTTTATATCGACTTGAAATACGATGATTCCACACAAAAATACCAACCGATTATTGAACTAAAGAATACCCAATATTCCAGAGGGCTTAGAATCGATATCGAAAGCTGGCTTAAACTAGAAAATAAACTAGAGGATATTTCAACGTATTTTAAATCAAACAGTGTTGCGTTATGTATTCAACAATAAGAACGTATAAAACTGAAAAAATTGACATTATTCTAACTACTTCATACGGGATGAAGTCAGTGATGTTCATGCTCCAACACCAGCTACAACAAATTCAAGAATCTCTTTACGTCCAAAAGAAGAAGAGGGCCTTGATGCCTTCAATAACAATGCAGAAGCGGACATTTGATGGATTATTGAACATTGTAGTGTGTGTAAATGAGCGTTATCGGTGTTTAGAACGCGTATTGAATAAAATTAATTAGTGCAAAAATTTGTTACGCGACGAACTTGCTGAAATTTTGACGTTGTATGACTACCATAATACTGAACGAAGCTATGATATTATTAAAAACATAGTTATTGATAAAAGAAAATATTTATAAAAAAACATTTTAAAAAAACTCTCACCGAAAAATTCTTGTTTTCTTGATAATTATTTTGAAATGATTTTCACCGAAATGATAATACTTCATAGTGACGTTTTTCACGATGAAGTTTACAATATTTTTTGTAATCAAAATGCTCAAAAAATATAAATAAATTTATTTACATAATTTTGCTTTTAAAAATTTTTAACCTTCATCATCCTCCTCACAACTACCCGATTATTTAAAAAATGTTATATTGAAAACATACTATATACGTCAATCTTTAGTACAAAAATTCATTTTAACAAAGCTATTCGCTTGTAAAATAAAAAAAAACCTTCAGTCTTATTTCTCCGAGAAACACGCATAATAGCATTTCTCTCACTGCTTTTTCTCGTAGCTTTCCTTCAAATAGCACGAAATTTCACCTTGTCAAAGAAAGGTTCGATCCTTCTACACATCTTGTAGGAAAAAAATTCTGCTGCAGCTCATTGCTTTCACGCCACTTACATAGCTCAGTATGCTATATAAAAAAGGGTCAATGCGCATGTCGTAGCTAGCCAACAGATAAACGCACTTATTGTCCTTTTCATTGTGCGAATGACCTCCTGTAGCGCGGGTGCGATCCCTGCATCCACACGGGCCCTGCAGTACCCCCCGCCGGGGACGGGCCAACGCACGTGCGACGCTCTTACGTCATCACCTCCCACTAGAGGGGCCCAACTAGACTTGCCCCGACGAGCCACGTCGCCACCCTTCCCCTCTTTACCTCCCCTACCTGTCTGCCTAGGCTTGCCCCTCTCTACTAATTCAAGAAATTTTTGCATTTTTGCCTGTTTTAATTATTTTTAGCTAATATTTTTAACTAAAACTACCCGAATACTTTTTTTTTATTTTCTGAATGTTTAAATAAAAATACTTTTAAAGTCCTGTACGTATCTTTAGGCTATCTTATTTGAAAAATCATAGAACTTGATATTATTGTTACAAATATTCCTACGGAAGTAGAGGAATCATAAATATTTTTATCTTATGCAACATTTAACTTAATTGTCCACTGTTCTAATTTTTTGCGAAAAATGTGGGCTAATGTCCAATAAATTAATAATTTTTAATAATTTTAATAAACAACAAATAATAAAATTACAAAATTTTCCAGGCATTAGCCTCCATTTTCCTTGCTACTATTGAGATGGTAGCACCTGTAAGACCACTTATTTTTATCAAGTTTTAAATATTTAGGATTTTTAGATACTACAAAAATATGTCATTTTCATACAAACAAAATATTCAGAAAATGACGTCATAAAATAACGTTATTTTTTGTTCCAATTTGTGACAAGTCTAATCACGTCATTTTATAACGTCATTTAATGTCGTCATTTTTTTCAACATGGTTAAATGTACAGGGTGGATGATCACGACGTCTGGGTAATTCGCACCGTGGTTTTTAGTGTCTTAGTGTAAAAATCATTTAAAGGAGGTGTCTAGATGTATGCGGTGACCAATGACAAGGTCTGGGTGGTGCGCTCCGTAGTTTTTGGTGTATAGGAAAACAAATCATACGAGGACAGCGTCTAGGTGTACAGGGTAGCCGATGATGAAGTCTAGATGGTGCGCATATAAAACTCATAATAATTCACTAAAAAAATCTGAAATCTCAAAAAAAAAAAAATTAATTGTGACTTGTAGCAACTAAATTACAGATAAAAAAGAACTAAGATCAATCAAACATAGTCAAGTTTATTATATGTAATCATAATGGAGATGAAGCAAAAAATGCTTGTGTTCATCGAAGGGCTTATTTTACTTAAAGTTTAAGTTGTATAATGATTAATTATAGCAACAACTCTCAAGATACTTACTACGTAACTTGCCATGCCTGTTTATTTTGTTTATTGGTGAATAACTAAAATTTACGTTTTTTATCTATTAGAACGTAATAATAATATTTAATTTATCAATATTTTAATTTTGCACATACATTATATGGTACCTTTAAAGAGTTTTCAAGTATACAAAAGTTGATATAAATTTTTTTAGAAGTAATTGTTTCTAAATATTTTTTATTTAATTTATTAAATAAATAAAATTTTCATAACTTATATGTAATTTATATTTTTTTAAGACACAAGAAAAAGATGTTACTTCATATTACATACTTTTTTTAAACTATATTTTCAAATCAATGTCATGTTATCTACATTTGTAAAAACGAAAAAGAAGATTATAATTATGATGAAATTAAGCAATATATTAATACCAGGTATGTCAGTCCTCCTGAAGAAAACGTCATATATGTATAGATTAGCAGTACATTTTATGAATGAACGATAAATTTACTTTAAAGAAGGCTGTGAAGAAATGTTATTTAATAAAAATTTAAAGACAACGTTAACGTTTACTGCATGGTTTCTACTCAATCAGAATGATGAAAAGGCAAGAAATTATTTATACACAGATATACCATAATGTTGTAACGAGCGGCGAGATAT